>NC_141991.1:149484093-149639231 GCF_049901715.1 Pseudonaja textilis
TTTAATTGTTGTTTAACCTGGGACTGTTCAGTACATGTCATTTCTGGAGCTTAGATTATGATTCCCATTCCTGTAGCAGGATTCTGATAAGCTTTCACTGCTGTCCTTTTGCTGTATTCTTTGTTTACTGCTTCTTTTTCTTTGCTTCCACAAATCTGGCCACATCAGTCGTAAAAAGGCACATACATTTGAGAATGATGAATTGAAAGCATCAGCCTCTGTCTGCCTATTGGGTCAGCTTTGAAACCTGATCTGAACTTCTAGGTATGGTTCCTTTCACCTCCTTGGGCTAAACAGGAGAAGGGAGCTGGTTCTAAATAAAATTAAATATCCGTGTTGGAAGGCAATTTTTTCATGAAAAGCTGCATTAAGAGATGTGTGGAAGGATGGAAAGAGCACACAATTGCAGGTAAATTGCTTTGCCTGGCAGATGTATTATTAATTGTGATTTACCAACCAGTATTCTGCCAGTGCTACTAGCCACCATGGTCTCTTAGTTCAACACCCAATTATAAAAGTTAAAGTGAGCACGTGCAGTTTATCTTGTGATCCTCCAAACAAAATAAAATGGGGAGTTGTTACTTGGTGAAGCCAAGGAGGCAAAGGAAGGCAAATTTTTGTAGAAAAAGATATGTTCTCCTGCATGAAAAATTCTTATTTTTTGAACAGATTTTGAGAGACACGGATAACAAAATCTATCCGCCATTGATCTTGGGTTCCTTGTGCTGTTTGCCATTGAATAGCCTCCCATTCTTTCCTCACTCTCCCATTTGTACACTTCATCATGAGCTACAAACACATACAAACACAGTGATTCCCCAATAATCTTGGCCTGGGCTGTTTAGATACAATATTACAACTATTTGTAAATAGGGACATATGAAAATTGGTCTCTTGGAGAAACTAGGCAGTACAATAACACCATGCCCAACTTTATTCCTGCACAAGTACAAGTTAGCTCTTAGAGACTCATGCATTGAGAGGCAAACACTGTGCAGAATCTGACTCCTTAGGAAAACCAAAGGAAAATGGAGGTGGTTTTCCTCTTCCATTTGAGACAATGGGAAACGTGACATTTTGTGCAATTTGATCATCATCCTCTTGAACATTTACTTTTCATTCTTTACAGCAATACATAGAAATATGCGAGACATCTGTGAAAGCCCGATGGTTTCTTTTCTCCCCAGTTTTTAGTTTAATATTGTAAATGAAACTAGTTCTGATATTATGCCTGTAGTAGTTCCATTATATTTTATTTTGCCTTTATGTGTATGCATTCTCTGAATTTCTAATTTGAATAATGAAAAGGAGGGGAAAACCCAAAACCAAAAAAACCCAAGTTTATTCAGATGCCGCTAGTTCCATTGATTAAAATCTTCCCTCACCAATTAAAATGAGCCGTTAGCTCTTAAGTGGCTGGAAATTCCATCTGATGAAGCTATTCATTAACCTAAACAAAACTGGCAAATGATGCCAAGCCAAGGCTCTAGAACCTTCAGAATTCACAAAGCTATCTTTGTTTGTCATGGTTATTCCAACATTATTCCAACATTTTGCTAATACGTTATAGGAAACACAAAAGGGAGAGCCATAATTGCAAAGTCCATGCAGTATTTTATGAGTTTATATAATTAATATTACAATAATATAGTTACGATGGGCTGAATACATGGAAGGAATCCATGGTGGATAGCAGCTTCCTTCCTCAACTGTTACAAAACAGACTTCTCTTTCCATGTCAACTATGAGAAACATCAAAGTAGATTTAGTGAAAATAACCAGAGAGGACTTTGCTTCAATGATAGAAAATAGAGACTCGACAAGAGCAATATAGTGACCAGCCAGATACCTATTTTTTCTCCTTTTCCATGGTCGTACAATTTAGCAGTAGGCAAACTAGGGGCAGTGTGGCAAGGGTGTTACAGTTTTGGTATCTTTTCTATTCTCAAGCTGAAGCAAGGTCTTTACAACTACTGCAGAATTCAGGTTCTGTAGAAACAAGACAATTTGACTTGTCAAGTTTTTGTATTGTTTCTGAAGAGATGGTGCTGGTATTGGAAGAGGCGAAAAATTAAATGGCTGAGCATCAAGAAAGAAGCCCTCATCTTCATCTCTTCTAAAGAAATTCTTCACCATGACCTTCACTGAGCACAGCCTGCTCAGATCCTCCCATGCTCAAGAGCCTACATGAGGACAGTACAGATTCATCCATTGATTATTTTTTTCCCAGTCGAGGATATGGATCCTAGATTTCCACTATATCCAATCACTAGAAAGCAACATGGCTGTAAGATATGAAATGGCGGCGAGACTCTAAGGAATACAAAGTAGTGGTAAGAAATTAGCATTCGCACCAGAACAGAAGAGAACTCCAAATGCTCAGAGGCAAAGTGTCAGATCATTATCAGATCTGACATCTCTTTAATGTAACTCCAAACATTAAACACTTTTATTGGGATTTTTCAAGGGAATGCCCACTATTGTAGGAAAAATGTTTGGACACATTTTCCCGCCATAATTGCCCCAAAGATGTTGATCATGTGAGTGACTCTAAGCTCAAGAAAATCTCTTGGGAGACCAGTCCTGGCTTTCCTGCATCGTTTTTATTTTGATCCTTTGAGGAAAGAATAAAGGAAGGTCCCAATGAATAAAAATAGCCTTTTCATGACGCAAATTGGGGCTGCAACTGGAATTTAATCCAAATGAGGCATGTTTTCCTTATACTGTAAGCCTAAATTAAATCATCTAAATCACGCTTGTGAAGAAAGAAAATCTTAGTGACTGTGCCCTATTGAAACAAGTGGTTTGGCGGAGACTGCTTGGATTCTCTATCTCTGTCATCCAAACAGTCTTGGGTGGACAGTAATGCTGAAAATTTGCAGGGTCTTGACATGAGGTGAGAAAGGCAAAATTCAGCTTGCCCTGCTGTGCAGTGCCCCATCAACCCCTGGATATGCCAGCAATGCCACAAGTTTACTATCAGTAAGCCTCTCTGGGCTTCAAGAATGGAAAATATGAGAGGGAGTGGCGCTGAAAATTGCAAAGATCTGTCGTTCCCAGCAGAAGAAATTTCGCACAGAAAAGAGAAAAGTGAGTCTACAAGGAAAGAATGAATCATTCTCCCAAGGGGTGTGAGCCAGGCAGAGTGTGATTGGTGCCATTTGAGGGTACCCCTCGCTGGAAGTGCCCTCACCCAAAACTGATGCCTCATCATGTTCCAATTGTCCTTATATAACTTAGCTGTGGGCGGTTACACAACCTCACAGGAGACTCAACAGAGGCGAAACCATTCAAGATTCCCAGCCAAACATACGTCTCCTCTTCCTGCGTGTGCCTTTGTTTACCAGATTCAGTCAGGAAAGCCGAATTCTTTATACATCAGCTGCCATTTGAAGTCTACAGCTTCCACATCCCTTTTCTGGCCTGCGCACCATTTCAACCGGAACACACTTTTCACCATATCCCGGTTCTTCACCTTCCTACATCCCATCCCACCATCCATACTGAATATCGAGGCTGGAGAAATGAGCTATTATTATGGAGGAAAGTGCTCTCCCTGAAGGAGAACCAGCATAGTGCAGAATTGAGGCTATCCCAGTCACCACCACGATTATCCCTGACTTTGCCACTGATTTGAAAAGAAAAAATGTATTATGCCTACAGAGATTTCTTCCTCAAGAGAAATTTCCTGAAGGACCTTCAACTCTCTGCCTATTCTGGAAAGGCACCTCTTGCTTACCAAAGTTAAGAAACCAGAGAGTTCATCCTAAAAAATTTTTCCACCCCAGTTGTTGCGACTGACATTGTGGGGTGAAACAAATGTATGTCCGTGACTAACTGTGAAAGTAGCAGCACTTGCTACCTGCTTGGGCTTCAGTTAGAATTGAAAGAGCAAGAACCCAGTTTAACCAACTTTTTGTTCCTTCTGCTGACTTTACCCTGGAGAGGGTGTTAGGCATTGATTTCAACCGCAGCAACCTTAACCAGGGGTGGGTTTCCTGCCGTGCCAGCAAGCCTTTGCTTTGGACCCCATCTAACTTCTCTTGAATCCCGCTCTCTGCCTGCCATAAAACTAGCTGCTCCCTGATTTATTTTCACACAAGTGAATGATTGATGAACCAAGGCCCCTCCATTATGAAATCAAACATCAGCCAGGGATGTTTTGCCCTCCTGGGAGAACTGCTAAAGTATATCCAATCCATGCTGCAACACCACACTTGCAGCCAAGAAGCCAGGTTGCAAAACACAAATTTTAAAAAAGTACCAGAAAAAAAGTTATTGCTTACCTAGCGCTCAGGACATGCTGTGCAGAAAGGACTCAGCCCAGAGGTCTCTTGCTGTATAATTCCACCTTGAAAGAGAGAAGGAAAGAAAGGGCAAGGAAAGAGAGAGCGCGCGTGTGGTGTTTGTGTCCAGCTGCCAAGAATCTGAGCTGGGAACTTACCACAGTAAAGTCACTGACTTTTAGTCAAACAAGGGAAATCCTTTTTAAAACCTTGGCCCCGCCCAGACCAGTAATTATGAGGCAGACAGACGGAGGAGGGGCCTCCTTACTGTAATGTGTGGAGTCAGAATGACACCCTTTCATGTCTGCAAACTGCAGACAACCTTCCCGCTCCTGAGTATTTGGGGCAGAGGCAGTATTTAGGGAGTCAACGTGATTATGGGTTATGAGGGGAGGGGGAGTCAAGGTTATTCTGGGACAAAAGAAAACTTGCTGAGCTCCAGAGTGGATTCCTCAAACTTGCCACACGTTTTGTCTGGAGCTGGATTCTCATCCGGTTTGCTATGCTGTAGAGTCTTTCTTTTTTTTATTTTAAATTTAGGACTGGTTCAATTTTTGTTTTTTTGAAACTTAGAAATGGAGATTTTTGTTCTGGGATGGAATGTTATTTTTGTAGCTTTCCTTTCAGGCCCAGCAAGTCTTAAGAAAGAGGAAATGTACACTTGGCCTTCAGGCTCTTGGAAGTACTTTGCATACCACAGCAAGTGTCCTGCTTTATAAAAGGTTGCTGCCCAGCGCTTAAAAAAATCTAAATTTCAGAAGGAAACACAGTCCCATTGGAAAACTCAGTCACCAGAAGCAGTTTGAATACATTGTCCATAGATACCTTCCTCTGCCTCGCTTAGTTTGTTACAGTTGTTTATTTTCTGTTAATGTGAACTTTTGGTTAAGCAAAATCTTCAATCTAAACCAGTTGTTGAACCGTTTGGAGAGTTGAATTCAAACAAGGGATGCTTTTCCTGCTGGATCAACAGAAGGTTGCCCGCCAATCTTTTGTTGCTTCAGACTGAACAAAGCCAACTGGGCTTTTAGAGGCGTTTACTACTTTTGCCTTTTTCAAGTGCATGTTTTCTGGCATTAATCGCACAGTGAGATCTGGCACTAATTATGGGCACAGCCCTACCTCTGATTCATTTCAAGTGAGGTTCGTGCAAAACCCGTTCTCACTGGATTATGTACGCTTTTGATACTTGTTTTATCACTTCTGAAAATCTATTGGTTAAAATGAACGATCCTGGCATGAAGTTACTGGCTCCTACTTTCTTGCTGAAAATATTTTGAGACCTTTCAGGTTTCATGAGTCACATCGGAATATTTCTGGGCAACAGTGT
Organism: Pseudonaja textilis; assembly: GCF_049901715.1. Classification (NCBI taxonomy): domain Eukaryota; kingdom Metazoa; phylum Chordata; class Lepidosauria; order Squamata; family Elapidae; genus Pseudonaja; species Pseudonaja textilis. The sequence continues at coordinate 149,489,710 of NC_141991.1, forward strand.
CAGAGAAAACAACTATGATATTTATTCTGAAGCATCAGTTGAACATCTCAAGATAGATTTGAAAATCTGTAATCAAAAACACAAATGTAAAGTCTGTGACAATCCAACAGGCTATTTTTATATTTCAATTCCCCTGGGTCAGTCTAACCAGCTTGACACATAACAAAACTCATTTGTAGCAAAGTTTGGGAAGTCTTAATTGAAAGACCAAGAATTTTTTGTGGCTTAATTTCTGCAGTTCCCAAGATTTTTTTTTAAGGCAAGCTATGATACTAAATTAGAAGTGATTGGGATACGATGCGACTTAAAACATAACGTTTTGAGTATAACCTGTATTTTCTTCATATTATTACCTATTCCTTCCTACAGTTAAGTACCGCCACTGAAATGTGTCTGAATATCTTTAAAAGTTTGTTTGAAAATGGATGCAAAATATAATTTATCCTGCATAGCAAGGAAGCAGTTACAAGTACAGCTGGGATTGGATGCCTCTCTTTCTCATGTGTACATATACAGATACATAGCATTGCCACATAGCATTTCTGATTTCTGTGTGGACTCTCTATAGAGATAAAATGGCAGGAAAGTCTCTGCCGAACACTGAACCATTTGCAAATGTCTGGAGGCCTTGCCACCTTATAGTGACTTCCTTTCCATGTAATTTTAATACCAGGGTTGCCAGTGCTGGCTTTTTAAATGCAGATCTGAGTTTTCCAATCCCTGTCTGAGTTTCTAGGTTTCTCAACAAGTCATAATGTATGTATTAAATAGATACACATAATTTAATTTAAAACTGATTTGTTGCATTTTTTTGTTTTTTGAAATGAACTGCATCTGGCTTGTGAAGACTAGGGACCTACAAATGGCACAAATCAACTTCATCTTTACATGATGTGATTTATTTTTTCACTTCCCCTCCTAACTTGTGGGGGTCTTGGAAAGTTACAAAGCAACATGCATGTCCTGGATGGCTTAATGCTGAAAGGATAATTTATCTGCTTTAAAGATATTTTTCCTTAAGGAGAACTCTGCTTCTGGCACTAAACGACTGGCAACCAGCTGGCATTAGCCAGGCTTTGAAAATAGGCTTTCAAAGGTAGTTTTCCAGTCAATCTTCAGCCTGCCCATACAAAGCACAAAAGCCAACCTACTATCCCCAAACAAGAAGGGTTAAGAAGGTCCAGAATCTCCATTCTTTCCTGCAGTTCAACCACCCTTACCTGCTCCTCCACAGGTGGGCATCTAGAATGGCAAAGTTGCTCCTGCCAGCCTATAATCCTATTGGTGGAACATTTTGTTATAGTGTTTTTCAGAATGTCCTCTTTTCTCATTACACACAAACATACAGAGCATTATACATGTAAGAAATGAAAAAGCTTTGATGGTAATATATGCAGAAACGCTATCTCTATTTATGATAATGACACCATTGGGATGTCCTACAGGAGATTGCTACAAGGTTGATGCTACACATTGCACAATATGTACAAAAATATATGATGTACTACTTCATAACAGTTAGAATTCTGCAGAGATGAGACAAACATTGCCACCACCCCCATGATTGCTGTGCTGGTTGAGGAAAATGGAAATTATAGAGCCACATGCCTGGAGATTGCCAAATTGGATTAGGAGAACCTATTCTATTTCCTGTGAATCTATGCCATCCATTTATCCTCCTAAACTATCTTTACACATTATTTGCCCAGCTCCAGCCCACCTAGCAATTTGAAAACATGCAAAACACAAGTAGATAAATAGGTACCACTTTGGTGGGAAGGTAACATTGTTCTGTGCGCTTCAGCATATAGTCATGCTGGACACATGAACTTGGCAATATCTTCAGGTAGCCCTGACTCCCTAAGAAACAGAGATGAGCACCACCCCTAGAATTTGACACAACTGGACAGGGAAAACCTTTACCTTTAACAAAATTGGAAGATGAGCAAGTCTAGCACTGGTCCTGCTTATGGGCCATCCATTTTCCCACTGGTTGCATTTTCCCACTTGTGCTAGCAGGCTCTGGGACTCTTATCTCTCGCGTCTGGGCACTCTTCCGCATCCACATTATGGTGCCAGTTTGTAAATATTGTACATAGAAGTTCAAAATAATAATAATACATTCTAAATAATGAATATATGAAATCTTTCCCTCTCCCTGTCTCCACTCCCTCCACCTTTTCCAGTCAGCACAGAAACAAGCTTGGTTATATAGATTGGGGAAATATATTTGTTGCAAAGTTGTAGTGTGTAATCAATTCATTATTACAACTTTCAAGAGACTTCTAAAGGCAGGGGAGGAATGGAAGCTTGGCAGCTAGGAAGTTTTCCTCATACAACAGCAAAGTTTCTGAATTCTGAAGTGAGGGCAGGGGCTCTAGTGTCGTCCTTTTGCACTAAGTATTCTGACGATCAGCAGGAAGAAGCACCAATTCTCTCATAGTCTCCTAAGCATTTCAGGGTCAGCCGCTTTGAAAACAAGCACTCACCTAACTTCAAATTGCCTTGAGAGCAATTGGGGAGGGAAAATAAGGAGGTTAGGAAATGCACAAATATTGGCCAGGAAGGGAAAGTGCTAAAGACATACGATATGCAAAATCAAGGAAGGAAGGCTTAGCTCTTCCCTACCTGAATGCTGCTTTTGATCCTATTTAGACTGCGCACCAGCATTATTCTCCTTAGATATGGGGAAGGGGAGGGAGAGAGACCTATACAAATAAAAACAGCTTGCTAGTTATTTCTCTCATGGATCAAAGGGAGGGACTGGACCTAGACTTGCCGTTAGCAAGAAATGTTCTTGCCTTTTCAAATGAACTGCAGCCATTGGTAGGAAATGAATGGTTCTTCTCCTGCCTTCGTCCATCCCAATGATCTCATTCCCAGTGGCTTCCCTAAAAAAATAACGGCTGAACTCCCATCCCTCCATTGTCCAACTGCGTCCTTTCCCAGCATAGAATCGAGGGCAAGCCCAGGAATTCCTTCCTCTGTGTGTTTTTGTCAGGCCGATGGTCCCCGGCTTGCGTCAACTCTGACTGAGCTCCGATTTCCTTCATTGCGATAAGCGGGCTGTGCACACACAGAGAGATACACACACCCTCCCCATGGCAACGCTACACACACAGACATTAAACAGTGTTTTACTTCGGAAGTCAGCAAAGCCACGGGACGTCACTGTGGTTGCTGCAGTTATGCGAGGCCTATAATATAACACTTAATTCAGGACAGGTTCCCTGGTGGGGAGTGGCAAAACTATTTTGTTTTCTCCCTGCTAAATACAAATCTCAGTCATCTGAGGGACCTTTCTGGCTGTTGCCTCCCTTCTGCTCCAAGTCCCTGAATGGCAGGGTTGGTTTTTTTTTTGTCCTTTTCTTAGCAACAGTGTTATTGATTGTGGGGTATTCCCTGTCCCCTTTTTTTCATCCCCCCAGGAGAGACAGTGTAGTTTTAATTCTTTGAATTTTCATGGAAACCTCACACAACTTGACAACTCCTCAACATGAGTCTCCTCTCATTTTGTTTCCCGTTCTCCCCACCCCCATCCTGGTGCTATGAGTTCAGTTCTTTGGGGGGGGGGGTTGGTTTAGGAAAATTTCTCATGAGGACGATGGCTCCTAGCCAAATCTACTCCCATTGGGAAGAGCTTTGTCTTGGCGTATAGGAGAAGCAGTTAAGTTTTAGCAGACAGTGTGCAGGTAGGTCTCCTTTAGCGACCACAATTGGAAGTAGCAACTCAGTTGTTAAGTGAGACAGTCTCTGAGGGGGGAATGGAGTGGAAGGAGAGCTAGGTGGCATTAGGGTCATTGTCCCCATTTCCATGCACTGAAACTTTTTGCTTTCTTTTGCCACAATCTTTCTCTTTGCAGATCTGTGGTATTTTGTTATTTTTCTCTGCATTTTTCTTTCGGCTTGTCTCCAGATACTGCAATGTCAACTATGCAGACTTCGTTGTCTTTCTTATCAACAATTGTTAATTCTGGGTATTACTATTATGAACATTGATATCCGTATTATACAAATACCATGGAATAATGCAGGCCATGCACTGATTGATTAGTTCTTTCAATGACTTGCATTTCTTAATGGAATAGTCAGGAATGAGCTATCCCATTAATTTTTAAGGCTGATTACATATCACATGTTAGAACCTGTTAGCCAAATTCCAGTGCTGTTTTTTTGGAAAGGGAAAACTATTTGAAAACAAAAGTATTAGAGAAACACTGCAAACAGGAGGGAGGGAAGGGCATAGCAGGTAATCTCTTTCTCTAGGTACAATTGTTTTGCTCTAAATTAGGGGAACACACCTTTTGGGGGGGGCAAGGGGCCTTCGAGAGGCAGCATTCCAAAAAGTTGATGGGGCCAAAGGGAAAAAAATGGTGAGATTAAATTAAAACTGATTTAATTAATTTAAAAATTATATAGCTGGCATGATTACTCTCCATATATTTAACAATATTCCCCTCCGTGATTGCACTGAGAATAGCCATTCGATAGCAGCTTTGGTGTCCTTCTGAGAAACCTCAACCTAAATTTTGTGGTTATGGTTAGTCCTGTGCTCTCCTACTCCAGTAGCTTTTCTCCCAAAAGGCATTTCAAATTCACATTATTGTCCTATCTAGCCTATAGTTTACTTTTTGAAAACCCCATTTTTTCTACATAAAATATCCAGTACTAATAAACTCTCTACATGATCAATGATAGCCTGATAGAGGCCACATGTCATGGGTGTCAAACTTGCTGCATCACATTTGCCGTCACTTGACGTTTCACGACATTTTCCCCATTTGCGGAGCTGGGGATGGATGCATCTGCCCTATGGGCCACCAGTTGGACACCCCTGCCCTATGTAATTTTGGCTTCTTTTGTTTTCTGGAAGATGAGGGCCAGTGCAACTGTTTGGCAATCTTTTGTCACTGGGATACAGAAACCTTTTTTTTCTATCCATTAGAAAAGAAGACATCATATTAAGATTTCTCACCTGTTTATGCACAGGTCTCTGAGCCAAAATCTTGGCTGAAGTGAAATCTGGTCTCTTCTTCTAGACCAAGAGTTTTCATACTTTTTGAGGACACAAAATCTGCTAGTTACAAAAATATCCCTGGAGCCCCTTATCCTGAGGCAAAGCATTAATGATAGAAAATCAGCTGTGTTTGAATAATTCCCACCACCCCAGTCTCTCATGGAACACCATCCAGTTCTTATGGAAACCTGGGGTTATGCAAAACAGAAAACTCTATACTGAATGGAGAGATGTATATAGTGAGGACCGGGAATTATTTAGGCCCAGTATTCTTCAACATGGATAATGATTTGGATGAGGGGATGGATGGGAAACTCATCAAATTTTCAGACAACATCAAGCTAGCAGGAATAGCCAATACTCCAGAAGATAGGCTTGAGAAGGATCTTGACAGACTTGAATATTGGGTGCTATCTAACAAAATGAAATTCAATGGTGAAAAAAGTAAGGTTCTACATTTACGCAAGAAAAATAAAATGCACAGGTACCATATATGTGGTACCTTGCTCAATAGTGGTGACTGTGAGAAGGATCATGGAGTCCTGTTAAGAATATGAGTCACCTAACAGGTATTTGGGTTAGAAATATATAAACCAGGATAAACATTTTAGTACTATGTCTTTAAGAGACTGCAAAAACTGCAATTGGGTGTTCATTACATTTCCAGCGTATTTTTAGAAAAGGAATTACTCATTTTAGCAAAGAAGAGTGGAATTAGTAAACCAGTTCTCTCTGAGCACAACATTTGAGGTCCATTTAATGTTCTTTTTCCATTGAAATTCTCACTGTTTCATTTCTGTAATTCTGTAACTATTTTCAAATTTAGCCCATTTAGTTATACCGACCTTGTCTTGTTCAGGCTCTGAGTTGTATTTCACTAATACATTATAAATTGTGTCTAACACATGTTCAGTATTACAGAATAACAGAGTTGGAAGAGACCTTGAGATCTTCTAGTCCAAACTTCTGCTCAAGCAAGAAGCCCTATACCAGGGGTGTCAAACTCAATTTCATTGAGGGCCGCATCAGGGTTGCGTTTGATCTCAGGAGGTGGGGGGCAGGGGGTGTGGCCAGCTCGACGTCACTCATTGAGGTTCTGTTTTCAACCGCGATGGCCTCCTGCAGCCCTCTGCCAGCGAAAACAGAGCGCACAGCCATCCTGGGCCTTTGTTTTTGCTGGCAGAGGGTTGCAGGAGGCCATCGCGGCCAAAAATGGAGCCCAAGTGCGGGGCAGGGGGAGGGCTTGTGCGGCCTCCCTGAGCTCTGTTTTTGTTGGCAGAGGCACCCAGGGCTGGTCCTTTGCTGTTTTCAGGGTGGCCCTGTGGGCCACATCTAAGCACCCCGCATGCCGGCTGTAGCTCCCCGGCTTTGAGTTTGATACCCCTGCCCTATACCATTACAAACAAATGGGTATCCAGTTTCTTCTTAAAAGCCTCTAGTGATGGTGCCCCCACAATTTCTGAAACCAAGCCATTCCACTGTTTAATTATTTTGTGTTGTAAGATTTTCCAGTCCAACTAAGTTTATCAAATATTCCCCCTTACTTCTGTAATCCTTTTGTTACATTGCTTACTTGATTGCATTAGAACCAATTAATTGTAGAACAGCACTATGCAGTAAGAGGTTTGAAAGATCTTAACTTTGTCCTGTTTTCAGTACAGTATTGAAATCCGAACAAATTTTGACTCTTTGCTTAGCAAATTTCTTAGCAAATTTCATCTTTGTAATACACATTCTATAAAGGTCAGCTTATATTTCCCTTCTTATGATACTTTAACATGTGGCCACCAATCTATATACAGCTAAAACTGACATGTTTGTTTATGTGTAACCTTCAACAGGGTAGAACAAGGCTTTTTTTGTTGCATCATAGGGCAATGATTTTTAAACCCAAGTACCTCAAAACATGATTCTTCCCTCAAGCCTTAGAATAGAGTGACTTGCTAGTCCTGTGTATTTATTTTTAACGTTGTTTTTCCTTCAGGAATCTTGTGATTTTTTAAAATTATATAAGGGTTGAATAATTAAACCCTTAATTATGCCTCCTTTGCCTTAGATTTAATATAAGTAGAGACATTTTAATAAATGAAATGGGAAATTAATCCTTGTTACTTGCATTTATTTCTGCACACGATAAAGCTACCATTTGCTACGCATTTCTGCCAACAGAAGACCAGCTTCTTAAAGTCATCACAGCCTCACTCCATCTCATCAATCAGGTTCTGACAGTTACCTCTTTTTTTGTGTGTCAAAAAGATGCCCACAAAGGTATCCTTTCAATTTTGGGAAAAGATGGAAGTCACATGGTCCAAGCAGGGTAAAATCCTACTTTGCAGTTTCCTTTTCAATGGCTCAAGAGGTATCAGAGCTGGATCTTGCCAATCATTATCCTTTTGTCTTGTCCATCCTTTTCTTTCATTATCACATCTTCAAATTAAATGATTTTTTGCTACAAGGTAACGGCCAACATGTATTCAGTCCAGGACTGACTGACTAATTCTTTTTGCAGCTCATGCTATTCTTCATAACACCCTTAGTAACTGTGTCCAAATCCATAATTCAAAGGTATCAAACTTCTTTCACCCTGTCTCAGGGTCCAGTTTTTATAGATCTGCATCACCATTAGAACGACTGTTACTTTAACTATCCCTAAGGATCACAACCAACCAGTATTGATGATAAAAGAAAATCAGATGATCTGCTTTCATGTTTCCACTATCATCTATCAAATTACTAAGCAATCAGGCTAACGTTATCTTGTCTTAACATTTAACATTAACTTGGGTATTTTTTTGCTTTCTATTTTGATTTTCATAATAAAGTGCTCTGAGTCTACTTTATTTTCAGGAAATATCCTCTGCATGTCTCAGACTGTTACTATTTCAACCTCCACTTTTATTCCAGTTTTCATTGCTTCCAATTACACAATTTTTGTAATATATTAACTCTATATGTGAAATAGCGATCTAGATAATATGCATCCTCTTGTCATTCCATTTCCTATTCCAGTCCCTCTGTTTCTCAAAATGCACGTCTCACAGTTGTTTTTTGAGCACATAATAACTAATTTCTCAGAATCCTAGAGGAAGAGGTAGTTTCTAAGAAATTGAAATTAAATCAATAATAATAATAAGATAATAAGATGAACCATAATAAGATGAACCATTTTTTCTATTTGATGGGAGTGTTGGCTGCTCAATGAGGCTCTCCTTTGCTCTAACCTAACCTAACCTAACCTAACCTAAGATCCTGAGCCATCTCCTTTCTTTGACTCTTAACACAACTTCCCAGCCCAGACTGTTGAACATCGGAGTTGAGATTGTGGAAACAAGGCTGACAATTGTCCAAAGGATTATACAAGCTTTCCTCAAGAGGTTACACCCTCTACCCCTTCCCCGTTCACCCATTACTGATTGGGTGACAAACAAAAGAACATTTTAAAAGGGTGCTGCTGAATATCTAGACAGAGAAAAAAGACCTCAGAGCATTCAACCCCAACTGCTCTGGGCTCTTGCACACCCCTTGTTCAATTTGATCTAAGGGAATTGCTTTTGCTTTCTAGCCCTTGCAAGTCATGATCAGTGGAAACCTTTGTCTAAAGATAAAGCTTTCCCTGTCAAGTCATGTCTGATTCTATAGAGCACGGTGCTCATCTCCGTTTCTTGGCCAAGGGAGCCAGTGTTGTCCAAAGAAAATTTCTGTGGTCATGTGGCCAGTATATACCAAAGGCATACAGAACGCTGTTACCTTCCCACTGAAGAGATTCTATTCATCTACTTGCCTTTGCATGCTTTCAATCTAGCCTTTGTCTACTTTGATATTTATCCCACTTCTTATTTTATATATAAAAGCAAGTCTTAGCACTAAGGACACCTCTAGCTTTCTGATCTGTCCTAGTCACTCTGTTTTAAAATAAACTAAACCACCTTTTATTTCTTTTCCCACTCTTTTCTTCTTCTCATGCATAAGATATACATCAAGATCATATCATTGCAGAACTCTTGGAAAGAATCAGCTAGAGCTCTTGAAAGTATCTGTTTCAGCCTAAGTGTATGGCATGTGCTTAAAGCTCTCCTATGAAAATCAGTATCATCGAGACAGTATTATGTCTCTACTTTTTGAACATTGTGAAGTTCAACGTTTTTTTTTTCTCATCACTTTTTTCTTTTCCACAGAATGACCACTCAGCAGAATTAGAAAAACACTTCTGCAATGGAATGAGAAAGAATGAGCTTTGGGGAAGATGTTGTCCATTTATGTCCTCAACAATGAGTGGGGTGAGGATGAGGCAGCAGGATGTGTAGGTGAGGCCTCTGGTTCATAGACACACAACATAGCTACCACCTATTGTTTCCTATATTAGTTTGGGCTCTTACATTCCAGGTGGGATTCTTTCATCGGCCCATATATCCCCCTGCAAACACTCTAGTACTCAAAGTACTTCATCAGAAAAGAACTAGGTATTCCTACAAAGGCCAAAACAAGAGAATGAAGGCAACATCTAAAATATTTATTTATATTTTATGTTTCTAGACCACCCATCTCCCTCAGAGAGGGAGACCATCTAGTTGCTCATCCTCTAATATAGATACTCATTTAGTTTAATACTGGAAATTGTTATAGATCTGATATTTTTATTTTATACAGTGTCGGCAAATGGGTGGCCTACAAAATAGATTGGTTTCTATATAACCATCCTTTCTCCCCCTCATGACAGCCACTGGGAGAAAAAAAATCAAATTGATTAGAACTAACAATCTATATGGGAAAAAAGACAATATTTTAGGGAGAGCAAAATATGATATGGCCTGTGAACAAGAGGCTACAGATGTAAGAGGACCCAGTCCTGCTGTTAAACAAAGTGAGGCAGCTGCCCCACTTTGGGTGTTGTGAAAGGGCAGCAGATGGCTAGTTATTTAATTTGTTATGTTCGTACATTTAAATCCAAGAAGAAAGATGAGGAAATTCCCAAGCCTAAGATTTAGAAATACACTTAAAGAAATGTGCAATTTGACCCAAACAGCATTTCTGGAGAGTTTTGAAGATGAGTTAGAGAGATGAATATTTTCCATTGTTGACTGTACACAAAAACATTTGTATTGCTTCTGGTGAGACAGATTTGGTAGGCTTATGAAAAAAGAAGTCCAAACTTGCAAAACCTGTTCTCAAATACAGAACTAGAATGAGTGTAGACGCAACTAAGCTACAATTCCCTATTCAAACCATTTTCAACTTCCCCAAGAAAGACAAACAAATATCACAGTTGGCGTCTAATCTTTCCCTGTCACTTCAAGCACCTGAAGAGAGCTGTACACATCTCAGGAATGTGGTTGGAGACTGGGGTGTTTTGTCTTTTGCTTTGTAAATTTTTTGGAGCTTATCTTCTTTGGTGTTCTTCCTGAAGACAGAAGAAGAAAAATAGAGGGGAAGACTGGCTGGGAACTGCAAGAACAAAGGAAAGGGCCAGTCTTGTTTGCCCATCAGATTCTGTAAGTTCTAGCAGAAGGACTTTGCCAGCAAGAGGACTGACTGGGGGGGTGGGGTGTTGGAGAAACACATGTGGGAGAGAAGCGTTTCACATGGCTGTGACTCACTCCTCCAGAGGCGATGCCGCTCCAGACAGTTTCCGCGTTTGGCTTTTGTTTGGTTCTTCTGTGGAGAGTTGCCAAGTTTTGCTCTCCAATTAGAGAAGCTGGACGGAACTCATCACTCACACTGGAGAAGACTTTCAACTTCAGTGTGTAATACTGGATGATACTTGATTTCTAAAAATATGTCTGATCTGATGGGTGACAGAGGAGGCCTACAGAGGCTTCCAGGGTTCTATCTCGACATCACAGGCAGTACAGCCAGTCCAGCTGTGTCCCTTCCCCAAATAACTGGGTGGCTCCCAAAGGCTCCCTTCCTGTTGCTCCATTAATGATAAAAGCCGAAGGTAAAAATAAAATAATTTTTTTTTGAAAAAGGCAAAAGCAGAGGAAACCACATTTTCTCTTAAGTGCCTCCAACAGTTGTAGCACATGCATTTGGAATTAGTTAAAGTGAAGTGCATGCCTGCTTCTGATCTGAGATGTACACACAGTATTCAGATACACAGGCCCAAACCCACAGCAATCAAAGGCACATGACACAGTTTGTCTCTGGATTTCCCACCTTCTCACATGCACATGGTACACTTCCAAAGGCTGGTTGCTTCAAGTCTTCCAGTCACATTCATTTACATGTGAAAGAGGGACAGATCCAAGCCATATTTTTATATCAAAAGGCCTGTGTACTAAACTCTACATCAACTTAGACCTCTGGGGTACAGAAGCCAAGCTTAGCTACAGTGCCCAAAATGATCCAGGATTCAGGAAAAAGAAAGATGAATAATGACAGCAAAGGAAACAGGCAGAAGGGGAAGAAGACCTTCTCCAGCACCTACATGCAATTTGGGATTTAAAAGTCCGGCCCAGAGATGGTCCTTCATTTCTGATGCCTATCACTGAGTTCATTTGGATTCTTCCCTTTACCTCAAGGTTCATTCAGTGACAACAAATCTGGAGCTTCCATGGGATTAGAATGTATACTTTACTGCAAACTTCCACCTGGTACCCTCCATGGGGCAGGAAGTGTTCTAGGAGATTTGAAGTTACCCGGAAATTATTTTCATCCACAATGCCCCCAGAAATCAATGCTTGAGACAGCTGGGCTCTGAGATGCAAAAAAAAAGAGGGGGCGGGGTTGAATCAGCTTATATGGGAAAAAATTGATTGATCACTACTCAATAGACTGCAAAATGGGTTGCAGTCCTGTCATCTGATTGGTTAGTACAATGCAGATGTTAGGTTTACTTAAAGAGAAGTATTATCCTTGACTTTTGTCTAATCAAACAAATATGTGTGGTTTTTGTGTTTAAAAAGGGCTGTTGATTTAAAGCCTGGGATACCAGGGCTTCTATTTTAGCACTGCATTTTTGAATCTGAGATTTCCATGAGTAGAGCTATCAGTCTACCTCTGATGGACTACTTGTTGCAGCCTGAGGAAGAGTAGCAGGGGAGTTGTTGGTTCTGTTTATGCTTTGATGGCTCATAAAACAGCAGAGACGAAGGGGAACAGATAACAGATAATTGGAGTTGGAAGGGACCTTGTAGGTCATCTAGTCCAACCCCTCACCCAAGCGGGCGACCCTACACTATTTCTGACAAATGGCAGTCTAATCTCTTCTTGAAAGTCTCAAGTGATGGCGCTCCCACAACTGAGGGCAAGGTGTTCCATTGGTTGATTGTTCTCACTGGAAGTTTTATTTCAACTGACCAGTGAAATAAGAATACAGGAAAAAGTCACTTTTTATTAGAACTGGATCATGGAAGGAGGTAGATTTCCACTTTCTGGGAAAACTCCAAAGATTACATCACTCCCCCAAAATCGATGGTGGACTGCTGTGACTCCCTGCCTTATTCTCAACTTCTCTGATGAAAATGGAGTCCATAGAATTTAGCACTGCTTGCAAGGGAAGGAACACAGTACTCTCCTCCTTTGACACATAGGAAAGAATTACAGGAAAATGGGGGGATTGGTTATATATTTTAGGAAGGACGTGGCATGTGCATAGAAAGAGTAGTGAATCAGTGCTTCAGTCATAATATATGCAAGATTTCAAGCTCACATGCATAAATAGAGTGTTAGAAGGGCCATGATCATCACTGAGAAGTGTGGCGGCCGCACTCTGCTTCCTGAAAACAAAAATTAGGTTCTGAGCCTGTGAAAGCTTCATTGTTAGCCAATAACTTTTCATCAGGGCAAAACAAACTTGTACGTCTCAGAAATGGGGCATTGGGTGTGGGGAGGGAAAGAGTGAGACTGGCACATCTCTAATCCATACCAGCCTTTCAAAAACTGGCATGTGTCAACATGCATGCATACTCTTAGATCTTTCCAAATTCTGGTTTCATCTTCTTGTCACATATAACATCTCCAAGGCTGAAAGTGGGAAGCAGATTAGATGAAGATGCCAACAGGACTGGGAACAATCATGGGCTCCCTTGATTATGTAGTGAATATCACATTTACATGGTTTGGGCTGTGGGCCGCCATTATGAGTCAGCACTGATTTAGAGTCCCTGTTTGCTTTACTATAAATACAGGCTTGTAAAAAGCTGTTCTCTCATGAGCTGCCTTGTTATTTCTTCCTTGGCAGAGAGTCAGGATCCTTAGTTTGAGGCCATACATTGCACTTTACAGAGAGAAGAAACTGGATCACTGGTGGTAGACTGATGGTTTGCAATCCATATTTTGTGTGTCTGATAAATGAGCAAAAGGTATAGATGTGAAATGGGTGACTTCCATGGGTGGGATTCAAATTTTTTAACAGCCGGTTCTGTGGGTGTGGCTTAGTTGGTGGGCATGGCTTGGCGGTCATGTTATTGGCTGGGCATGGCCAACTCAACATCATTCACATCGAGGCACGCATCTCCTCGCCTGGCCTCTCATGACTGTGGGGATGCTGCAACAGTCGTAAGTGTGAAAAACGGCCTATGTCACTTTTTTCAGAACCATTGTAACTTTGAATGGTCACTCCACACAAGCAAAGTACCAGCAAAGGAGGGGGAAAAAACTCCAGAGAAATTCCTGAGACAGGAAGTCTAGTCCTGCCAAGAATGTAATAAGGGTTAACGGAGAGGCAGTTTCTGTAAGCAACACCAGAATGTTTCCTTCCTGCCTTCCTTACAGGATTAGGCCAGCAATTTCTTCTAACAACCGGTTCTCCGAACTGCTTAGAATGTTAACAACCCATTCTAGAGAATAGGTGCGAACCTGTAGAATCCCACCCCTGGTGACTTCTAAACTCTGAAGTGCTGTGGCAAGCAATGAAAGTTGTGAGATGTAGCATTTGGGACATTGTCCTAATTTCCTTACCAATTCTTGGAAGGCAAAAAGGGCCTTTGTGGTTTGTAGTGGATATATATTTTCAAGGCCAGATAAATTCCAGTTGTGGCTCATGCTTGGTGAAAAGCTTGAGCACAGCTGATCCAATAAGAGTAGGAGGGAAACTAAAGACTAGAACTTTCAAGTCTGGAATATATAATGTGGAAGATTAGCTCTCTGCAACTGTTATGTTTCAGACAACATGAAGCCTCTTAGATGGCATGACAGAAGCCAGCAAGACTATGAACCAGATTAAAAGGCCTACTGCTATCATAGAGATTTTTCTTTTACATTTTAGCAGCAGGATGTTCTCTTAGATGATGGTCTTTTCCATTAGATCTTAGGTTTTGATCTGATTTGAACTGCCAGTTCTGGTTTGGCAATTCAACCTGATGAGAAAATTAAGTCAGTTTCACATTTTGGTTTGAAATTTAACTGAGGCCAATATGATTTTTCTGAATCAATTAAAGGAAGGTTTCTTTTCATATGCAAAACCCCTTATGAATTATTAAATCAACGTTGAGGTCTGCAGTTTGATCTTAATCTTTGAACCAGTTTGAAAAATGGATTAAACAAAATTTGTTTCAGAACAAATTAATGAACCTAAGCTTGCATACTGCTATTGTTTATAAACTCTAAAACACAATGTATGTGTTTAAATGATAAACAACAGCCCATCAAGAGTAGTCAGAAGAACAAATATTTAAAAAAGATGAAACCATCTCCCCTCCCTGTAGAGTTCTTCATTGCTCCTCGGTCCATCACTTGGAACCACATCACCATAACAGACTTTACATTCCCACCAGACATCAGCCTAAAGCAGAGGTCTCCAAACTTGACCACTTAAAGACTTGTGGACTTCAACTCCCAGAATTCCTCAGCCAGCTAAGCTGGTTTAGAACAATTAGGAAACAATGGATATCTGTAATAAAAAGCATGAGGTTCTCTCTGATTTGGTTTTAAAATTAGGAATTGTCTATAAATAGAACTATAGCTGTAACATGGCATCTCCTTTTTAGGGAACAATTATCATCTGTCTTACAATATTCCACATATTTGTTCACTGCATGTAAGGCTAGACAACCATTCCAGATTCCATGGTTTTAGCCAGCATTCCCTGGTTTCCCTGATTGTAAATACAGGGGTGGGATTCTACAGGTTCTGTCCGGCTCTACAGAACCAGTAACTCTGAAGAGCAGCAGACACAGAACCGGTTCTGTGTCTGCTGATGTTTTGGCGCACCCGCCCACCAGGGCTCTTACCTTTCCTTTATTTCCTGCTTTCTCAACCGCAGCTGCTTTGTGCGACACAGCTGCAGTTGGAAAAGCAGGAAAAAAAGGGCTTTTCCAACTGCTGCGCACTTGCACGCAGCGCTGCTCAGCTGTCCGGGCAGCTCAGCAGGTCGTAAATTGCAGCCGTGCGACTCCCGCATGCACGCACGACGCAGAACAACAGAACTGGTAGTTATACTGGTCTGATCCCATCCCTGTGTAAATATCTCTGCAGCCAAGGGCTGGGATCTTGCTGAGATTCTGAAAAGTTTAGTATCAAAAAGTCCATTTGAACCCCTTCCCCAAATCCCCCGTGTCCTTGTTTTCCCTTTATCTCTTCATTCTCATGAAATGAATCAGTTCTCGGCACTGATTTCCCTCCCCACCCCATCAAAGTCAATTACCCAGTAAATGGGAATGTATAAGGAAAATAGAGATACACAACATATCTAGTAATGTTCTGGCAATAGAATATTCCAAAGATTTCCAGAACCTTTCATTTCTCCTCTGCACCAGCTATACCAGCAATTAGTAGCAAGTAGTTGTAGTATCCAGCTATTGCCAGCCTGTTGGAATATAACGTCCAAGAGGACCGAAACTGATTCCACTTCAAAGGGCTATTGGAAAACTGTGGGACCACCATTGCAATGCCCTCTTGGTGGAATCCAGAGGATAAATGAATTATTCCAGACTTCTACAGAATGCTCAGTCCTCAGAGGCCTGGTTTTGGAGTTGCCTAGTCAAAACTCCAAATACTGTTTGTTCACATGTTATATTTTAATTGATTAGTTGAATAAAGGTCCATATATCTGATTGTTTCAAACATGAAGTCATATTGCATGGGTTCCCTTCCATCTGTAGGCCCAGGATGAGTGCCTCCCCTTCTCTACTGGTCTCTCACATGCAAAGGATCCTGTCCAGGGGCCCCCAGAGACACAGGAAACAATAACTTTTAGAATTCTCTAAAACTGGAGATAGAGTGAGCAAGTATTTCCTCATTGGGGATAGCCCTTAGTTGTTGGAGTCAGCACAAATGCTGGGATAAGAGCACAAATTCTTCAAAAGACAGTTACCCCCTCCCAGCTAAAGGACAGCTGGCACTCAGTAATCTAAAAAGTCGGTGCTTTTTAGTTTACTGTGAAGCTCGTAACTGGGGTGTGTGAGAGGCACTGCCATTAATAAGGACACAAATGCTCACTGTTTTGTCTTGGAGTCCAATTCCAGTAAAATGTGAAACATGCCCGAGACCACCAAGACGCTGTTCACAAGCTTGAGGAGAAGGGACAAGAATAATCAGCCTTATACTTGGACACCCAGAGGTCCTTTATTGGCTGAGCCTTCATCGGAAGAGGAAGGAAGTGCTCATAAGAGTATTTATGGCCTGCCTCTTCACAAGCTGTTGCCAGTAACACAGAAAGAACCTCGTAAATCGTAAATCGGTGTCTACTGCTAATAAGAGGGTGGAAAAAGCGTGGAGACTTCCTATGATATTCTATCTGAGCCAAAGACCTCATTTTATTCTACTTTCTTATTTGTGTTCAGCATAATATAACAGAAACAGAAGCAGTTTCTAGATTCTGTGCATTTCCCCCAAATCTTGCACCCCTAAACAAAATGGATTGTTCAAGACTTAGAGGTTCTTGCTAACTTCATAAGTCAAGCATTCGCAATCAATTTCCATCAAGCTCTAAGTTGGAAATGAGACTTTTAGGTGTGGATAATATTTGTAAGTACAATGTATTTCCTTCAAGATCTAGTTTGGTGTATTGGTTAAGGGGTCAGGCTAGAAACCAGGAGACTGTGAGTTCTAGTCTCATTTTAAGCACAAATCCATGTGGATGATCTTGGATCAGTCACTTTTTCTCAGGCTAGGCAAACCTCTTCTGAAATCTTGCCAAAAATACCTGCAGGACCTTGTCCAGGCAGTCACCCAGTGTAACGCTAATTTGAAAACATTTTTTAAAAAATACATCAGCCTTCCAATAGGTTTGGAAGCCCTCTTTGTTGTATTGCGTCCCTTTGAACTTCAGAAAAAGTTGTTGTTGCTAACTTGTTCCATTGTTGAGCTTGAGACAAAGGCTCCCAACTTAAACTGGACTGGAACTTTTGGGTAGATCTATCATAACTCAGTGATGATTCAGTGCTATTGTAAGTGATGAAATAAATTGCAACACCCATTTCCATTTAGGGATTAGTAAAATCATGTACTTCTGAATGGAGGCTGGAAATTTTTGAACTATATGTTTGTTTACTCTGTGGCTTTGGAAATGGAGTGACATATAATTTGAAATAAATAAAAATATATGGACATTCACAGGAATGTTGTTGAATGTATCATCTCCTCCCTAAGGATTCCATTATCTCCAGTGACATACAATATTTTATTAAGAATGTCTCTCACAAGGCCATTATCTGCATTTCCTCTGGTCCTATTAACCTATAGGCTACCAATAGGTTAGGTGCTAACTTAGATATTGAAGGGCAAATTTATGAAAACGCCCATCTGCCTATGCCATGCAAGGACACTGAGCTTGATCTTCCTTGTAGCCTCCCAATCCACATTACAAGAAAAAAGACACAGAGCCTTGTTTTGCCCTGGCAAATCAGGTCATTCATCCTCCCTCCATCCTTCTCCTTCTCTCTGAAGCCAATGCAAATGATTGCATCAAAGCTGGGACATCCATGCAGATCCTAAAACAAAAACAAAGCAAAACAATTGGAAGGAGAATTGGGCATTCAACAAGCATTGTATTTCCTATCAGATTTTCTGCTCAATCATACTTTAGCCCTACTTGAGATCTTGATTTTGCAGGTGACGAAAGGTGTCAGCAAAATCAAGATAGGTGATAGTTGCTCCCACTTAGGTTGCAAAGTAAAGTCGTGTAAGGGCAGAAGCCTTGCTGTTCTTATCAGTAACCCCAGGACAGATGAAATGCCATTACTTTGCCCCATTTCCTTACTGCACTAGAGAAAAGTAAAGTTAAACAAGGTGAGGCCCATAGATAAGAGAAAGACAAAGTACACATCCTGATTTCTGAGGAATGAGACATGGAAACAATTATCAATTTGTATTTTGGCTACATTGCCTCATCTGAGTAGAATTTGTTCTGGGTTAATACCAAATCAGATCATTCTTCTGTGCAAGGACAAAGTCATCTGTTTCACCACCTAGATTCTCTTGGAGCTTCTCATTCCATAGATGTTAGAAACCTTCAGGGAAGGGGATGAATTATTCAGTTAAAATTAGGACTGAGGAATCAGGTTTTCCTCAATCTCTTTACTTTTCCTCATGTGTTTTAAGCAGCAGCCCAAAGAATCCAGTTTACATGTCATTCCCTCATTGTCAGATGATGAATTTATATAGTTATAGGGCTAAAAATGAACAATGTTGGGCAAATAAATAGAGATTCACAGAATGCTAAGGGCAAAGGCATGATTAAGGATGCTTCAAGTTCCTTATTGAAAAATAGAACACTTTGCTCACTCACTTATCAACAATATGCCATTGTCAAATCTCTCCTCTCCTCTCCTCCCCTCCCCTCTCCTCCCTTCTCTTCTCTTCTCTTCTCTTCTCTTCTCTTCTCTTCTCTTCTCTTCTCTTCTCTTCTCTTCTCTTCTCTTCTCTTCTCTTCTCTTCTCCTCTTCTCTCTCCTCCCCTCCCCTCCTCAAGCACCTCTTTTTTTAATGAAACCGCGAAGATTTTATGGGGGTAAAGGCACTTCCACTTGGGGGTTTCTCATAAATCCCAAAGCAACGCTCAACCCCTTGGAAGTTGTTGCTGTTTGACAAATGAGCCTACTGACTCTTGTTCAAGTGCAGCTTCAGAGTCATAGAGTGTTTTGTTTTTCCATTCACTACGGAAGATGGCTTTGTAGGTCATTTCTGAACTGATATTTTCAAGAGGGAGAGATGGAACTGAGGCACAGGGAGGTGACAACAGATGAAACTTTGAAATGATGTTAGCCAAATGAAACCATTTACCAAAACCAGATGACAGCCATTCAGATGTTTTAAGGAAATCAAATGTGAAATTGCTGATCTGCTTAGCTAGAATATATAAATATGTCCTGGAATCGGCCTCTACATCGCAAAGTAACTAATTTAACTCCAATTTACAAACCATCTGGGGTTAATCCCATGCTCTATTTCAGGTAAAGTAGTGGAAAGCAATATTTAAACTAAAACAAACATATAATAGAATACAAAAAATAAAAAAATAATAGGAGAAGGGTATGCTGAAGATAATAAAGAATAGAGAATAGGCCCTTAAAAATTAAATCCTAATTTAATATATTTTTTAAAAAAGTTCTCTGAAATCAATAAGCCACAGCTAGAGGAGACCCTGCACTATTTCCTTGGATGTTTAGAAACATTATTGACAAAATACTCCTGCCAAAGTTCCTAGAGCAGATTTAGCTGTTTTAGGATGAGATGAGAACCTCCCTGCAGGCTCAGTAGCTGCTGTTTAAAAAACAGGAAGCAACTGTAAGAAGGCATGAACAGTTTTCACAGTGGATAATGTAGGCGGTAAATTAAAAAAATATTTTTTAAATCGGCGATTAAATTTTTTTTTGCACTGGGCCCTGTGGGTTTTTTTTTTTAACCTGCATGTAAATGGTCTTTGCTGAGGAGAAGCAATCCAGGGGAGAAAAAACTTAAAAGGCATAGACTGAGAATGAGACTTTGTTTCATGCTTCTGAAGGAACAAGCGCATGTGTGCACAACAAACCCTGCATATTGGCAGGCACCCTTGTCCTAACAGCTCCAAAAGCAAGAGATGCCCTTTCTAGGTAATTACTCTTAGCAGATGCCAGGATCTTTGGGGCTGGCATGGTACCCAACACTCCCACACACCCAGACGGGATGCATTCCAAAGGACTGAATCAGCAGGGCTCTTTCTGCATGTGTGTGTGTGTGTGTGTGTGTGTGTGTTTGTGTGTGCAATGGATGCACTTAGACGCAGGAGGAATTGTGTGGAGGGGTTCTTGTTTGACTGCTATGGGATGTGGTTGAGCAGGCCTCTAGAAGATATAGAGACTTTGAAACTTTGCTTATCGCTCAAAAGTTGGAGAATGAATCTCTAGCTTTCTCTCTGATGTACTCTATGACTTAGAGTAATCCAGGTCCTGTGGTGATGTTTACAAACCTTCAATGCAAGTCTGCGATGACAACTGTCACCACTCAAGCTCTCCAAAACATGCCAGCAGAGGGCATCTTCCAATGATAGCAGTAGTATTGTAGTCTATGACTCTATGTCATAGAGTAAAGAGTAGGATTTTTGCACTCACTATTAGATTTATCTGATTTGCTGGGCCCCAACTTTTCCTTCTACCATAAAAAAATACTGTAGTTCACAATAATCAATATAAACTAATTTCCCCCTTAATCTCCCAATTAAGACACTTACGCAACAGTGTATAAATGATTTTCAACCTGCGGCCCACAGACCCCTTGAGGGCCACAATGTAGTCACAGAGGGTCTTCAAAGGCTAAAGAAATGTTATGATTGAAATCTTGAGTTAAGTCTTGGTGGTTTGTGGCCATAAAAAGTATTTAAAGGGGGTCCTTCGAGAAGAAAAGGTTGAGGACCACTGGAATACTCATTTAAAATGGAAGGTGGTAAATCAGTTAAAATATCTTGAGCTAGCAGATAATAGTAATAGCACTTAGGCTTAAATACTGCCCAAGATAACCAATGCAAAATATGGGGAATTGGGAAAAAAATGCTGGTTAAGCATTCTCTAGCCATCAGATCCCCCCAAAATATGCTCCAAAATAAATTGTGATACTTATTCATATCCTGTGATTTAAAGTGGAGAGTACTATGATGGAACTGCCCCAGATTAGTTATAGAAAAGCTGTGCGTCAGAGTCCTATACACTTGATTAACATCCATTTTTAATATTTATTAGGAAAGGACTGAGATTCCAAACAGCAAAGGCTGTTCAAGTTAGGCTAAGCTTGACTGAAATCTATTATTTCCTGAATTAACATTACTGATCCGAAAGCTCAACTGGATGACAATCTACCAGTTGAGTCCTTCTAAGAGGCAAATGTTCTTAGAGAAACCTCTCTGGTTCTGAACAGTGTTGTAGTTTAGGCCACAGCAATGCACTACCATAAGCATAGCCTGGAATTTAAATTTTAAAAAAGATACATCGCTCCCAAAGAAGATCCAGAAGCAGCGAATGAAAGTGAAAAGGGGAAGTTTGTTTTTTCTCACTCTCCTTCCTTACGGTGACAGCAGATGAATGAGAAATCAGAAAAACCCGCTTTGGCATCAGCAGGTAATTAAACTGGAAAATCAAAGCCAAGGGGACAATAAAGATTTCTGATCATTGAAAAAAAATTTTTTTTTGCTGTAAGTGGGAAGGGAGAGGAAAAGAATAAGAGTAAGATTTGGCTGGAGGAGACTGCTTGGAATTTAAAAGAATCTAAAGTTAGATTGTAACAAGACTTCTAAAAGATACATTATAATCGGAACTTTGTAACTGAATTGTAAAGAGAAAGTGAAAAAAGAAGAAAGCAGAATCCGAATGAAAGTTATGTATTATATTGTTAAATTTAGGGGAAAGATATAAAGGCGTCATACTCCAATCAGTGATAACAGGAGAAATTTTGTGTTAATGAGAAAAGATAATAGACAACTGGAACAGGACAGACAAAGGATATAAGTATAATGATTTAAATTAAGATGAAATTGTTAGATCGGTGGATCGGGTCACATAAGAGGCGAGACGCGAAAGTGAACAATCAGCTCTTTATTGTGGCATCTGAATAAGGACAGTTAAAGTGTGCGAGCCGCTTGGCTTTATACAGCCAGCCGGCGGCTCGGCGGCCAATGGCAGCGCTTTGAATCTCCCGCGATTGGCTCGGCCAATCGCGGTAGATTCTTAGCGCTCCAATCACAGTCATTTAATTGACCAATCGGGTTGCGGTCCAGGTGGACCAATCGGAATGCGAGTCTTCAAGAATGTAAATACAGAACAGAAATAAATAAAATAGAATTAAGAGAGTGAAAAGAGGGGAGAAGCTATATAAAAAATGTAGAATGGTAATAAGATATGGAATGGTATATAAAAGTGAGCATGAATTTGAATTTATGTCTGTACGAAGAGATGTAACCCGGGATCAAGCTGCTTTCAAAAAAGATGTTTTATGTTTTCATGTTTTGTGTTTTGTTTGTATATGTTTGTTTTTTAAAAATTAATAAAATTTGGGGGGAAAAAAGAAAGAAAAATATGTAGGCATATAAAGACGCAATTGAAAATTCCAGGTGAGATAATAGATATTTTCTCTTTCTCCTTCTCTTTCACTGAATTATAGCATGTTTAGTGGAAAGTGTAATCTGGCCACAAGCCCACCAGTGAATCAAGGGATTCATCAGTGATCTAATACAGTAGTTTTGGGGTAAGTGTAACAGTAGGGAGAAAACTCAGAACCATTAATCTTTCCAGCTTCCTCCGTTGTACATTGCTCTGTTGTTAATCACACCTTGACAAAGTGACCAGTTAGATGGCATCTCTGGAAATCTGTAAATACTGATAATTACGTTTAAAGCCAGATGAGGTCTTATATGCCTTGTAAATCAAGATTTGCACTGCAGCATCTCTAGGGCAATGTCAGGAATCTTTTTGGCTTCTTTTATGCAGTTGTTTGGTCTGTCAACATGTTTTTGGATAGTGTTGATGGTGTGAACAAAGAAATATACTTCAGAGACGGTGGGTGGGAGACAGGTATTATACAACTTCTGCTTGTTTCCAAGTCAGAAATGTTCCATGACAGTTTAACTAGGTCCCTCTGGATTTGTGTTTGAATATGGTATGATTTAATCCTGTTTTTGATCCAAAACCTTGTCAATGTTCTTTTTTCTTTTTTCTCTGAGCAGTTTGACTCCATTAATAGGCATGGATTCTCTCTGATTCTCAGCACAATACATCAGATACCACTGTCAGTGGTGTTTCCATCACAGCAAAATAAAAGCAGGCAGCTTTCAGAACTAAAAAATTCATCCATCCATCCATCCATCCACTGTACTTGTTTGCCACCCATTTTTGAAGGCTCTGGGCAGTTATGTCCCCCAAATGTGAAATACATATTTAAAAAGAATAAGAAAGAAAGAAAGAAATTGAGGCACTACGCATCCATGAATGTTACTTCCCATTATAACACATCTCCTGTGCGAGAGGGAACAAGTAGATCTTCACAATTTTCCTAAAATCAAAAGGAAGAAAGTTGGCCATATCTCTGCTAGGAAGAACTTCTGAAGAGTTAGAGTACCTATTTAAAATGGCTACTTCAGGAGCCCCAAGCACTCCTATAGGGATTGGACCTGGAGGGATTTGGCCCTATTTTATCTTGTTGGATGGACTGATGAATGCAGGAGGAAATAGTCCTCCAGATAACCAGCTATAGAACTATGTACAGCCAAGAGTCACACCTCAATGTGCTGAATTACACCTGGAAGCCAACTGGTAATTGATACATCTCTGAAACAATAGTATCACCCAAGTAATTAGAATATACCCATTACTGTCCAGGCTGTCTGTTCTTACTGCAGCTGTAGTTTCCAAGTATGTCATCAGTCATTATCGGAAATGACTGAGATAGGGTGGAATGGATGTTGCTGCAATGTAATAGTTAAATTAACTGATTAAAAGAAACAATACTCATTGTTGCACATCTGTGAAAGTAATAGAAAGAGGAAGGATGCAATTTTGAATGACAGTGGTCAGATCTTGTGAAGTTGATGAATATATACAGGGAAGTGAAAGTGTTCAGTCTTGAATGAATAGGCTAAAATTCATGTAAAGTATGAAATGATGTCTTAACTGGTTTTAATTGTTTTTGCAAATGAAAGTTGGATTTCCTAGGTTGAATCAACTGAACTGAGATAATGGAAGAAGATGAATTCGGGATGAGAAATGAGGAACATTCTGAATGAAATCAGTCCAGGGGAAAAATATTGGACATTTATTTAAATATTTTCACATGTTTTATACTGGTTTAGTAAAAAAAAAAACCTAATCCAAGAGAGCAGTCAAAAAGAAAAAGGTTTAAGATTAAAAGCACAAAGAAAGAGCAGAGTGATTTTGATGGAAATACAAAAATATTTTAGAAGTAGATGAAAAGGCTAAACATGCAGCTGTAAAAATTGAATTAAGGATGCTTTTTGGATCTCATTGATTAATTATCATTGTTTCCTAACTTCATTGTGAATACTATATAAGAGTTTGATAAACTATCAGATAATCCAATCAAGTGGAACAAGTCCAGTACACTTTCATCAGGATCTAAAGTACATTTGGAAATTTGGAAAACAAATATATAACATATTGCTTGAATTGTTTTAAATATATCAAAACATTACCAGAGAATAACATAGTTAAAAATTCCTGTATTCTGTACTGCAAAATTTTGGAGGATTTTGGAAGTTTCAGTTAGATGCTTGAACACATGAAAGGTAGAAACTGGGATAATTCAAAATTGGGAATTGCAGGGCAGTAGAGCCCTTGGGCGGATGATAATATTTGCTTTAGATCAGCTTTCTGTATTGCTAATAAGTTGCAAAGCATTTGATGAATTGCCAAAATAACTGGGTTGTTTAAAATTGCTGAATGGCAGTATATTCAATTAAAGCTTCTTTTGAATTTATAGTTTGGACCTGATGCGTAAAGCAGGGTCTAAAATTCCTTATTCACTCTCATGATTAAAAAGTGTTCTAGAATATTTCAACCTCAATTAGCCCACTGTGAGAGCATATCATCCAGAAGATATTGCTAATTTGCAAGAAAATTGGAAGGGTTGAAGTGACCAGTTTTATTAAATCAATGTTAAAAATATTTCTAACAAATTATTAGAAATATTGTATTAAAATGAGACTATTCACAAGAAATTCCTTTTCCAAGTTCTTTGGAAGCTTCAATAGATGCTTAAGAAAGACTGACAACCTTTTATCACTGCAAACGTTGGGCACACATGATTTGACCTGTTTTATGACTGTCCCATTTTACTTTAATATTGTTTATTTTATTTGGAATAGAGAAATACGTTTTAAAAGTATTAATATTGCATTGAACAGATACTAAAAGTATGACATTTATCTGTTTAAGAAGAACTTTGGATTTATCAAACATAGAATGTAGGCAAAGATAGAAAGATATTGCTACACTAGGCTTAAAATCTAGATAGAAGAGATGTATTTATTCACTGCTTTTGAGTTGACTTTTTATTGATATAATGAAAGGTAGACCAATGTTGTTTTTTTGTAGTCAAGGTTCAAGTGACATTATACAACTATATTATCTATAATGTTTTTGTAGATTTTCACGGGTACAGGTATGTAGGTCTAGGTGTGTTCGGGTCTTTTCCCATGTAAGATTAAGATGATCTTGGCAACGTTTCGGCGAGGTCCCACTCGCCATCCTCAAGCTGGTGCTTTCGGCTTCGTGCCAGTGCAAGCAGTGTGTGATTGGAGCTGCCGTCTCTCTATAAATACGGGGGGAGGGGGGGTTGGTGTGCTGGGCTGGTTGGCTGTGCTGCTGCCTTTTGATTGGTTGATGGAGTTGATGTTGGTATAATGGGCTGTGTGATGGCCTTGTGAGTTTTGTTGTGGAGATATCCTGGATCTTGTGCTTTAATCTCTTCGGTCATTTGTGTTTTGATCTCTTTTCCATTAGCCTCCTGTGTCGTAACGGCTTGGGTAATGGGTTGTGTGGTGACCTTGTGAGTTTTATTGCTGTGGTATCCTTGGTCTTGTGCTGTGATTTCCTGGGTCGTTTGCTGTGTTGCAACTTCTTGAGTTCTTGTGGTGTAATTTCCTGAGTTTTCTGATGTGATATCCTGAGCGGGTGGCTGTGATGTAGCATTCTGGGTTTTGGTCTGGCTTTGAGTTTGGGGTCTGGGTCTGTGTTCTTGGTGTATGTCAGCTTGTTTGGTTTGGGGGTCGGGGGGTGCAACAGTTGGCGAAGCAGCCGTGGTCTGGTTTCTGGATGGTGGTTGTCTTTCGTTTATAGGATAGGTTTGGGCCTGGGTCTGATAAGGGGGATTGGCAGTGGTGTCCCGTGTTGTTTTGGGTCTGGTGTTGGTTTTTGTGGCTGGGACTCATTTGTTGGTGAGGGCTAGTTTCCAGATGTTTGGTCGGTGGGAGGTATCGTCCCGTTTATTCATGTTCGGGGGTCTTTCTCTATTTCAATGGCTTCCCTGATTATTCTCTTGCTGGAGTGTTCAATGTTGGATATTAATTTGGTTGCTTCGAAATTAATTTCATGTCCTGTGGCTTTAAGGTGCTGGAAGAGGGAGGAAGTATTTTCTTCTCTTCTGACTGCATTTTTGTGTTCTGCGATGCGTGCATTTATTCTCCTGTTGGTTTGTCCAATGTATGTGGCTGGGCAATTGTTGCATGGTATTTCATAAACTCCTTGGTTTTCTAGCTGGATCTTGTCTTTGGGGTTTCTTAGGATGTTGGCTATTTTTTGGTCAGTGTTGAAGGCTGTCCTGATATTGTGTTTGTGGAGAATTTTGCTGATTTTGTCTGTGGTGCCTTTGATGTAAGGGAGGAGTGGATACTGTTGTCTTGTTCTGTGTCTTGGTTTTTTTTGGGTATCTCTCTTCGGATTAGGTTGATAATTGTGTTTCTTTGGAATCCATTGGAAATTAATATATTAGTGAGGGTGTGTAGTTCTGTTCTCACATGGTCTTTGTCAGCTAGGCGTTTGGTTCTGGAGATGAGGGTCTTGGCTACGGAGTTGATCTGTGCAGGGTGGTGATAGGATTGTGCATTTAGGTAGCGATTGGTGTGTGTTTTTTTCTGGTAGATGGTGTGTCCTAGGGAGCCATTGGTTTTTTTGTAAATTAGGACGTCCAGAAAGGGAAGTTAGTTGTTGGTTTCTGTTTCCATGGTGAATTGTATTTTGGGGTGTAGGTTGTTAAGATGTGTGAGGAAGTTGTCCAGTTTTTCTTTCCCGTGTGGCCAAATTACGAAAGTGTCATCTACATATCTGAGCCAGAGTTTGGGTTTGTGTTCGGATTTGTCTAGAGCATTGGTTTCAAAGTGTTCCATATATTGGTTAGCGATGACGGGTGAGAGGGGTGATCCCATGAGTGCTCCTTCCATCTGTTTGTATCTTTGTCCAATATGGATGAAGTATGTGTTGGCTAGGCAGTGGTTGGTCAGATCTAGGATGTGTTTGGGGGGGGGTTGTATTTGTTTTGGATGGCTGTCAAGGCTTCTTTGATGGGTACTTGGGTGAAGAGGGATACAACATCAAAGCTCACGAGTAGGTCACTGGGTTGTAGGTTTTGTTTCTTTCTTGTTTCTATGAAGTGGAAGGAGTTTTGTACGTGTGAGGTGATGGATTCTGTGTAGAGCTGGAGTTGTTTGGCGAGAAATTTGGCGAGATTCTGTAGAGGTGAGCCTATGGAGCTGACTATGGGTCTGAGTGGTATTCCTTCTTTGTGTATCTTGGGGAGGCCATAGAGCTTAGGGCATCTGGATGATTTTTCTCTGGGGATGATTCTCTGCTGGATCTCTTCACTGATGGGAGACGCTTTTATTTTGGATTTGGTGGTTTTTTTCCTAGGTAGGTGGTGGGGTCACTATTTAGAGGTTTGTAAGCGGGGTCTTGGAGTAGGTTGGATAGTTTGGAGTAGTAGTGCAATGTGTTCATTACGACTGTAGTGTTGCCTTTGTCTGCTGGGAGAATGACTATGTTGCTGTCTTTCCTCGGGTTGGTGAGTGCTTTTTTTCCTTCTCTGTGTAGGTTGCTTCTGGGTGGGTTGCTGGAGCAGAGGACATTGGATACTTCAAGTCTGATTTTGTTGGCTGCAACTGGGTTGATTTTGGTTAGGCTAGTTTCAACTTCGCATATAATGTTTTCAGTGGGGATGCATTTGGGGGCGACTGCAAAGTTGAATCCTTTGGAAAGGACATTGGTTTCTGCTATGGTGAGGGTTCTGTCTGACATGTTGTGTACTATTTTTTTCATGTGTTGTTGTGGGAAGAGTTGGGTTTCTGGTGTTTCTCTAGTCTGTGGAGTGTTCTGGTGTGTGTGTCTGTCTTGTGGGAGGTTTCTGTTTCGGCTCTCCAGAAGGCTAGTTGTTTGGATTTGTCCCAGAGTGCTCTGTGGATTTTGTTGTTGAGTTTGAGATGGAGTGTGAGTAGATCTCTGTTTGTTGGGTCTAATAGGAATCTTTTATTGTGGAGTTCGTTTCTGATTAGGGCTAATTCCATTCTTTTCAGGATCCTTTCAGTGGCTGAGGTTTTGGAATGGAATTTGAGTTGGAAGCATGTGGGGATCACATTTTTGTCTTGGCAATTGCATAGGAATGTGAGGTCACATAAGATGGTGGCTCTTCGGACTTCGAGTCCCAGCCACGAAAACCAACACCAGGCCCAAAACAACACGGGACACCACTGCCAATCCCCCTCATCAGACCCAGGCCCAAACTCACCCTATAAACGAAGGACAACCACCATCCAGAAACCAGACCACGGCTGCTTCGCCAGCTGTCACACACCCCGACCCCAAAACCAAACAAGCTGACATACGCCAAGAACACAGACCCAGACCCCAAACTCAAAGCTAGACCAAAACCCAGAATGCTACATCACAGCCACCCGCTCAGGATATCACATCAGAAAACTCAGGAAATTACACCACAAGAACTCAAGAAGTTGCAACACAGCAAATGACCCAGGAAATCACAGCACAAGACCAAGGATACCACAGCAATAAAACTCACAAGGTCACCACACAACCCCTTTTTTGTCTTGATTGACTGGCAACATTGTGTTTCCTGTATTGGAGGCTTTTAGTGCGGCTTGGCTTTGAGTAAATGGATGACTATCATTTATTAGGAAGCTATGTTTCATCTGGTTGCCTGGTTGGGGTGTGTTTGAGCTGGAGGTATCGGGGGAGTCTGTTTGTGCCCAGGTGTTTGCTTGGCTTGTGGTGTGGAGATTTTTTTGTTTGTGAGTGCAGGCTTCCAGATAATTGACAGTCTGGTGGAGTCATCTCTTCTATTCATGCTTTCACGTCTTTTTTCAATCTCTATGACTTCTCTGATAGCTGGGGTTTACCATGGTGCCTAGGGTTTTAGTGCCATTGAAGTCGATGCTATGACCTGTGGCTTTCATGTGTTGGACTAGTGAGGAAGTGTTCCAGCTTTTTTACTGCATTTTTGTGTTCATCCAGGCGGGTACTTATTCTTCTATTGGTCTGTCCAATGTATGTGGCAGGCCATGATGCACAGGGGACTTCATATATGCCTTGGTTTTCCAGGTCAATTTTATCTTTAGGGTTTCTTAGAATGGCTGCTATATTTCTGTCTGTTTTGAAGGCATTCTTGATGTGATGCCTGTGTAGTATTTTACTGATTTTGTCTGTATTACCTCTTATGTAGGGCAGGACATAATCGAAGCCAAGCCGCACTAAAAGCCTCCAATACAGGAAACACAATGTTGCCAGTCAATCAAGACAAAAAAATGCTACAAAACAGACAGAAGATATTTGTGCAGAATGCTGTTTTAATGTTGTGTTTTTGGAGGATCTGACGCGGGAGAAAACCCGAACAACCAAAGATCCAAATATAGTTTGTATTCGTAGATTTTCTCAGGTACAGGTATGTAGGTCTAGGTGTGTTCGGGTCTTTTCCCGTGTAAGATTAAGACTATCTTGGCGACGTTTCGGTGAAGTCCCACTTGCCATCCTCAGGCTGGTGCTTTCGGCTTTGTGCTTGCACTGGCATGAAGCCGAAAGCACCAGCCTGAGGATGGTGAGTGGGATCTTGCCAAAACATCACCAAGATACTCTTAATCTTACACAGGAAAAGACCCGAACACACCTAGACCTACATATATATAGTTATATATAGTTATATATAGTTGTGGATCTTTGGTTATTCGGGTTTTCTCCCATGTAAAATTGGAAGTATTTTGGCGTCGTTTCGACAAAAACCTCAGAAAACAAATTATATATAGTTATATATAGTTTTCTTAAGTTTTCGGTACTTACTTATATATATATATATATATATATATATATATATATATATGGATCTTTGTTGTTGGGTTTTCTCCGCGAAGATTCAAGATATAGGCAACGTTGATGAAGTCTCATTCATCATCTTCAGGCTTTTGTCTCCGGCTCTGTGCTTCTCAGAGTAATAGATTGCAGCTGCTTCCTCCTTTTAACTGCCAGTGGGGTGGGACTTGATTGGGTGGGGGCTTGGCTGTGTTCTGATAGGGTTAGGGTTAGGGTTAGGGTTAGGGTTAGGGTTAGGGTTAGGGTTAGGGTTAGGTTATTTATATATAGTTTTCTGAGGTTTTCATGGGTATTTGTATTTGTATCTTTGGTGATTCGGGTTTTCTCCCGCGTAAAATTGGAAGTATCTAGGCAACGTTTCGATGAAGTCTCATTCATCATCTTCAGGCTTGCGTCTTCGGCTTTGTGCTTCTCGGAGTAATGTGAGCTTGCAGCTGCTTCTTCCTTTTAACTGCTGGTGGGGGTATGACTTGATTGGGTGGGGCTTGGCTGTTCTGATTGGGTGGGGTGTGTTCTCATTGGTTGGGGGTTTGGCTGTGTTCTGATTGGTAGGGGAGTTGGCTGTGTTCTGATTGGCTGGGGGTGTGTTCTGTTCAGGTGGGGGCTTGGTTGTGCTTAGATTAGTCTTAGTTGCCGGGGGATTTGAGCTGGTGAGCTGTGATCCTGTTGTTTGGCTTTGCGTTCGTGGTTGTGCCACATCTTCATGGTGGGCATCAGTTCGCTTCATGTATGGGTCGGAGGGGTTTGAAGCGGGTAGTGATGCAGCTGCGGTACGGCTTCTGGTCCATAGTCGTGTCTCATCTTCTGTGTGGGTGTGAGTCTGCTTTCTACGTGGAAGTGTGGTGGTAGCATCTTGTGTGGTCCTCGTGGGTGTGGATCTGGTGTCATTCTTCATGTTAGGTACTCGTTTGTTAATGAGGGCGGGTTTCCAAATGGCTGGTAGGCGGGAGGTATCATCTCATTTATTCATGCTGTGTGGGTGTTTTTCTATCTCTATGGCTTTTCTGATTATTCTGTTGTTGAAGTGTTCGGTTATACATATATAAAACTACATATATAATTAGTTATATATATATATATATAACTATATATATATATTTATATATAGTTATATACCCTGTTTCTCCAACAATATGGCCTCCCCCAATAGGAAGTCCCAGCATCTTTTATAGGCATGAAATGAATTTAAGCCCCTCCCCCAAATTAAGGCCTATATTAAACATGCAAAGTGGGGGGGAATGGTGGGGGGGGCTTGCCGTTAGGGAGTACTTTTGTTGCACACCCGGATATGGTGCTGCCTGCGTTGACCCCGATATGAAGTGCCCCACCAATGCCGAGGCCAACATCCAAGCCATCACTGCCCGCCCACCCGAAGATGCAAGGGGGGGAATTAAGTTACCCCTGAAAAGACGGCCTAGCCATTTTTTCGGGGCTCAAAAAAAAAAAAAGACCCGGCCTTATTATATGAGAAACACGGTAGTTTTATATATATATAGTTATAATTATAGATATAGTTATATATAGTTATATATAGATATGTCTGTCTGTCTCTCTGTCTATCTATCTAACCCGTTATATTAGTATTAGAAAGTATTAGCATTAGAAAGAGAAGTAATGCCATCTTTCTTTCTTTCTTTCTTTCTTTCTTTCTTTCTTTCTTTCTTTCTTTCTTTCTTTCTTTCTTTTTCTTTCTTTCTTTCTGTCTTCAGAATCCTCATCTTTTCTGTAAAGATTTTACAAGACCTTATTCCATGCCCTACTTAGGAATTGACAATGCCCACAGTATCCTAATGGTGTTAATGGAACTCCGAAAGTAAATAATTGTTTTAATGGATGAAATTTGGTGAATTTTTCAAAATTTGCTTGATTCAGAGTTTTCACATGAAAGTTCATGAAAATTCAGAGGGAATACCTATACCTCTTATAATTATTTATTTCATTTATTTGTTAAAACAGTATATATAGCTGCCCACAACACTTGACTTTCTAGCTCAAACATCTGGAGGAACAGCCAGGTATTATTATTATTGCCTCATAAAAACCAAGGTTGGGCCATCTAAATTTGAGGGGGTGGGAATTGCTAGAATCTCCAAACAAGCTCAGATAATGAATGTATGACTCCTCGGTCTATAAATAAGAGGATACTGCTGGGAAAAACGGGGCCTGTCCTGGAGCAGGCCCACCCTGATGGTTCTGGTGGGGTGTGTAGATAGAATCAGAGATAGGCAATCCCACAAAGCTTTATCTTGTTAATCACCTGAAATTTGGGTGAGATTGAACAACCTTGGAAGATCTCAGGAGTTTTTGGTTTTACATCTGGCACCTGAAAAAGTTGCCAAGCTTCTGAAACTAATGTTAAGCATTCCCTTAAGGTGTAAACACCCACAGTTTGCTTCCCTGGTTACCCTGAGCTTGCTTTCTCCTTTTCTGTTGTTTTGCTGATGAAGATTGAGCAATATTTAGCAACTAAACCCATAGAGTGAAAGCTGAGCACCACAACAGGTGAGATGGTGACTCAATCATAACTCATGAGTAGATAGGGACTGAACTTTCTGGTGTGTGTTCTTCTCCCCCCTCCCTTTTTTTAACTGGTGGCTTATTTGCTGTTTTGTTTCCAGCCAAAAATGGGTAAAATGTCATACCTCAATGTAATGTGGTGCTTGGATGATAAAACTTAACAGTTCTGTTTCTGTGATAGGAAAAAAAAGGCTTGATGGACATATGAGACCCACAAAAATGTTATTGGGACTTCTAAAGAGGATTCAACATTATTCATTTTTTTTAAGGAAAGAAGTTGTAAGGGGACCAAACTAAGAGTTTACTACAAGTTGTTCTTAACCCTTCCCATTTAATTAATTACAACATTAATCAAAATGATTACTATAACTTTCCATCAGTCTTCTTGCTGGGGGAAATATTTGGAGGACTAACTACACTATACTTTGGTATCCTGATTCTGAGCCATATTCTGCCTTCAGTAACAAGGCTGATGACCTGCATTGTCCTTAACAATCTTAAAGCAGGATAAATTAAGAAAAGCAATTGATGGATTTTCTCAGCATTGCTTCCCCATTCATTGAGTGTCACCTGTGAGTGGAAGAAACTACTGTCAATCACTCTTCTTAATGTGAGCTGGGAAAGAAGGACTTGTCAAAGGGAAGAGGTTTCTGCTTTACCAAAGAACTCCTGCATACCTCATTGACCAGAACATTTAATTGACAGCAAGGGGAGAGCTCCTTTCTTACTTCACCTTCCTACCATTCTAACTGTGACCCTGTCAGCTGTTTTCCAAGGAATTTTTAAAATTGGGGTTACTGTCTTTTGCAACAACATTGAGCCCATTTTTAAAAGTAGCCTGAGAAGTATCTGACAGGTGCTTGGCTGCCCATGAAAGGAAGGAGGAGCTCTCCCAATTCAATACACTTCCTTATAGGGCCCATCAGCTGTTTTTCATGCTAGCTGATGAGCATTGGTGGTCAAGATACAGAGATACTCTTTGGTCTACCAATTAGAGTAGAAGCAGGGTCTACTCCAATTAGAGTAGAAGCAGAGAGAAGAGTACTAAGTCTATCTGCCAGGTGCACAATCAGAGTTAATCTGTATAATCAGACACCTAGTGGGTACATAATAATATTAATTAAATTCAATATTAATTGCTGGCAGTGACTTTGAACCTGAAGAGCGGGGGAGGGAGGAGGAGAGATTTCAGAAGGAAATCAGATATGGCTTCATCCCAAATGGTGATGAAGGACAGGGCCCAGCAACCAGAGGAAAGGGACATCTCCACAATGGTCAATAGGAGCTAGACCAGGGCTCTTCAAACTTGACAGCTTTAAGACTTGTGGACTTCAACTCCCAGAATTCCTCCTCCAGTCATGTTAGCTCAGGAATTCTGGGAGTTGAAGTACACAAGTCTTAAACTTGCCAAGTTTGAAGACCCTTGAGCTTGACAGAATTCAATCCCTTAGCACATCTTCTGCCATGTTGTAATGATGTATCCTCAATAGTGTCAAGATGTATCAAGAGAAGGGGGAATCTACTGCTGAAGATGACTTGAAGCTGCTCCTGTTCTTGGCTGAAAATGAGACAAAATCTATGTCAACCACAGGACATGTTATTCATCAGGACATGTTTGTGCCATAGTACAGGGATGTGATGAGTTCTTTTTCTTACACACACACACACACACACACACACACACACACACACACACACACA
This sequence comes from Pseudonaja textilis, assembly GCF_049901715.1. Classification (NCBI taxonomy): domain Eukaryota; kingdom Metazoa; phylum Chordata; class Lepidosauria; order Squamata; family Elapidae; genus Pseudonaja; species Pseudonaja textilis. Next base: position 149,524,167 of record NC_141991.1, read on the forward strand.
CCAATTCTGTCTGCAAAGCTCCAAACATGTCATTTTTTTAGTCCGCACTGAACGTACCCCTCTTTTTTCTTTTTTCCTGGGTGGTTGCTAAATTGGTGCAAACTGAGGACAAGGCTTTTTCTTCAACTCTTCATCTTGCTGGGGAAGTGGCCACCCAGGAAGTAATCAGGCTGCCCTGAAGTATGAAACCCATTTAGCAATGATTTGGCAGGGTGGAGCTTCTTTGGGAATGCTAGTGAGGGAGGGAAGAAAACCACCTTTATCTTCCCCCAGAGAGCCAAGTTGGGCTTGGCAGAATCAAAAGGACAAAGTGGAAGTGGAAAGAGGTTGTTATCTTGGGGAAAAAAACAACAACATTTTCTGTTGTCATCTCATGACATCTTCCTTCTGCATCTAATACAAGCCGCCTTTACTCATTTAGTCTATTTACTGGTCTATGAACAGCCACGTGCAATTCCTTGTTTTACCCTAAGAGTAGATAACATCTAAAATTATCATAAGGAGTTCTAGGGCTGGTCTACATAGCAGTCACTCAAAGTTGTTCATTAAGCTGCGATGATTAGCTATCCCTAAGTAGTGGGATGAATAGGAGAATTTCATGTGGCCTTTATCCTCTAGGCTAGAGCATGTATTTCTATAGCACATATAGCAGGCGTGTCTCTAGCTAGAAACAGCTTATAATTTGAAAAGAGAGCACATCCTACTTTCTGTGGCTCAAGCAAGACAAGTTAGGTTCTGGGTCATTTACCAGAGGAGATCTTCTTTGGTCCTGTTTTTAACCCTATAAAGGCAGCTAGATCTGGCCCTTGCCAAGATATCCGTTCATCAAGAGCGGCCTCTTCCCATGAGGGAGGGGAGCCTTCTGTTTTACTTGAGTGAACCCTTGGAGCTTGTAAAGGCTTTGGGATCTGGGGTGATGAAAACAACTAATGTGACTGCCAAGTAATTACTATCATTACAGTAATCTGCTGTGATCAAGGGCACTTCCTTGTAGACAGCCCTTATGAAAAGGACATGCCTAACCCAGATTTGGTTTTTCTAGACTAATTCCTCCTTGGGATACGATGTGCAAGAACAAGGAAGGCAACCCTGGAAAGGAGGAGAAAGAAAGCGGTTGCACCTCCCATGCTTTTGGTGCCTAAGGGCAGATCTGGGGGGAGCCCTCCTTTTCTGCCCTAGCATGTTGCAGGATTAAACAAATAAGCGGGACTCTGGCCAAGAGAAAAGCAGCTTGTCAGTTGCCACCCTTTAATTATAGGAAGGTGAAAGAATGAAAGCGTCTTCACTCTTTTATGGGATCGGACGGGTTTTTGCATGCAGCAAGCCAAGCTATGGTTGCTCAACTGAGAAACAAAGAGTGACCCAAGAAAGCCAATGTTCTGGTGGCATCTTAAGCTTGGGCTGAACTAAGAGGGCCACCACTACAATCGGTTGGCTTCGGGTACTGAAGAGCATCTCCATGGTTTACAAGGAAGGAGAGCTGTGAGATGCACCTTTGGAAAGGATCAAATTTTTCACATAAGTTTATTTCAGTTGCTAAGGCATCCAGTGCCTAGATAGTCAGAACAGCAGCAATTATTGATGTAGCTCAAGAAGGTTGTTTAGAAATAAAGCTAATAATTTATCTATTTACAGGATTTATTTCTTGTCTAAATTTGTTAGGACTCTAAATAATAGACAACATGGAGCATTAGTAAAATTGTGTCTCCAAATTCCAATGGCTTTCCTAGTTTTCAGAAAAGTCACATTTTTACTAGCTTTTCAAAGGCCGTGGGAGTTACTCTCGCCTTAAGGAGCAAAGTCGGGCATCCACAGAGGATACCTGTTAAAGCGTCTGTCTGTTGCACTTCACAATAGGAGGGTAACCTCACCCGGTCCTGTGAATATGAAATACAATTCCAGTTGTTGACTGTTATCTACAAAGTTTTATAGGGCTCAGAGCCCTGGGAATTTTTTTTCCTTTAAAGACAGATAACTCCTGGGAATTATGGAGACAAGTCCTTGTGATTTTCTAGGCAACATTTTCAGAAATGTTTCTTGCCTTCTTCTGAGGGCTGAGAGAAAGCAACTGGTCAAGATCATCTAATTGGCTTTGCTACCTAAGAGAGGATTAGAACTCAGATTTCCTGTTCTTAGTCTACCCACTTTAACCACTAGATCAGAGGTTCTTATCCCTTTTATTTTACATACCTCTTTGAAAGTCTGGTGAACCTATGGATCCTTTCTGAGAAACATGTATTTAAATATGTGTGTATGTGTGTAATGTATGTATGTATGTACGTATGTATGTATGTATGCTGTACTACAAAGGAAACCAATCTCTATAAATATATTCAAATTGAGTTTTGCATCTATTCAGTCTGATAATCTTTGATCTGTTCAAGTTCTGAATATATCTTACTAATAGGTTTATAAATTGTACCTAGCAAATAATCAGAATTAAAGTTATAAAAATTTCAAATTCAGTCAAATTTCTCAATATTCCTCTGCTCCTTGCTCTTCCAATTCTTTTGCTGCAATGCTACTTGTCTGAGAATATGGGAACCAAGCAAATGTGAAAGAGAATGGTGTGACCAAAAACTCAAGAGTTCTTATTTTTGTACTGTTACTCATAAAATCTTGAAATTTAAACAGATTATTGTCTCTCCCTTGAACAAATCACCAATCTTTTAAAGGCCGTCTCCTCCAATTAAATTATGCCTGCATGATCCAGACCAATAGGAAGGTACCTATCAGGAAGTATAAAGGGTGAGACACAGAGGTGGGCATTCTTGTGGCTGCTCCCTTCCTTCAGAATAGCTTACTCCAAGGTGATGTGCCCCTCATTGTTGAGGCCATCTGGAAAATAGCTAAAATCTAATCTCTGGTGTAGTATTATCCAAACTTGGTGACGTAAAACTCTGAGGATTTCAACTCCCAGAATCAGCAAGCTGGCTGAGGAATTCAGGGAGTTGAAGTCCACAGACCTTAAAGTTGCCAATGTTGAAAAACACTGCCATTACTATCTGTTACTCTTTATATGGTGTTATTGCCTTGTATTACATTTTTTTTCTTATACTGCAGTGATTTTGTATATCACCTGGGGCTTCTGGATTGAGGCTGGTTATAAATCTTACAAATAAAAATAAAATGAAGCAAACAGAGTCAACATGGGAGAGAAAATCTCTTAGATATCCCACTCTCAAGCCAAAAAGAGCTTTACCTGCTCTTGAACTACACTGAGAAAAATATGACTAACAGACACAGTTCCTGCAACAGAGACATAACATGGCAGTACTGAATCTGCCTGTAAGCAAACAAGCCATTTTGTTTTATACCAGCTAAATTTCCAAATGACCTTCAGGGGCATCCCTGTGTGTGGTGAGTTATCCCTTTTTTAAGTTATGTCCTTTGCTTATTTGCTTACTTGCTTACTTATCTGAGGCTTGTCCAAATGGGCCCTGTTGGTTTCCTCCCTGCTGTGCCATCATTACACTTGCTGGGAAATGGTGCAGGAGCTTATAGTCAGTTAGCTAACTCCAAGGAACTGGGTCTGGCTAGTCTAGAGAAGGACCAGGGGAGACATGATAGCAGTCTTCCAGTATTTGAGGGGCTGCCACAGAGAAGAAGGGGTCAAGCTATTTTTTAAAGCGCCTGAAGGCCAGACAAGGAATAATGGATGGAAACTGAACAAGGAGAGATTTAACCTGGAAATCAGGAGAAACTTTCTGACAGTGAGCACAATCAACCAATGGAACAGCTTTGCCCTCGGAAGTTGTGGAAGCGCCACCACTTGAGACCTTCAAGAAGAGATTGGACTGCCATTTGTCAGAAATGGTGTAGGGTCTCATGCTTGGGCGTGGGGGGTTGGACTAGATGACTAGTTGGACTAGTTGGACTACAAGGTCCCTTCCAACTCTGTTAATCTGTTAAGATGCAGAAGGATCCCCATCTTATCATGGGATATTTTGTAATCCTCATTAGAATTAGATTTGAGAACTATTATGATTGGTTGCATACTCAGCCAGATGTTTAGATTGGATTTGACATTTTTATCCATCTATCGAGTCCTTCCCAAGAACCTGGGATAGGCAGATGTTGATATTTTATGGTGTGAGAGGTATCATCGCAGGATGTAAGCTGTTCTGAGTAAAGCTGCCATTATTATTATTATTATTATTATTATTATTATTATTATTATTAACAGCAAATGAGATAACCATGCTGGGTTTCGTATCACAAATTACCAGTCAAAAACTTCCCAAGTGTTTAGGATTGCGTGATGTATCGGCGGATTATGCGAGCAGATCCCAGTAAGGTGGCCTTCTGCAGCTGACCAATGGTGATTTTGTCAGTGCCAATTGTTTTCAAGTGCTTGCCTAGATCTTTAGGCACAGCACCCAGTGTGCTGAGTACCACTGGAACTACCTAACTGGTTTATGCCACAGTCTCTGCAGTTCGATTCTCAAGTCCTGATATCTGGTGACCTTTTCAAGTTGTTTCTCATCAATTCTGCTGTCACCAGGTATGGCAATGTCAATGATCCACAGTTTTTTCTTCTCCACAATCATGATATCCGGGGTATTCTGTTCCAAAACTTTGTCAGTCTGTATTCGGAAGTCCCACAGTAGTTTTGCATGCTCATTTTCAACCACTTTTTCAGGCTTATGATCCCACTATTACTATTACTATTACTACTACTATTATTATTATTATTATTATTATTATTATTATTATTATTATTATTATTATTATTATTATTATCTTTTATTCATTAAACATAAAACTCAGTCAACTGAACATGTAAAAATGTATCACAAATATCATTATTATTATATTTATTTGTTGCCTAACTCACCCTAGGGCTACTCTAGGCAGCTTACAACACTAAAAAAATAAAGAAATAAAAATAAACTTTAATCAAAAATGAAAGTGAAGTAATAACAGAACCATAAAACAAACAAGGAAAAAGAAAACAGAAAATACCTCAATATGACTAGTAAAAAAGATGGGTGAGTGGGGAGCAGGGGGCTGGGAAGAGTCTGCTGTCAATCTAGCATCCACCTCAAGGGTAGAAGTCCCCCCATTGGGTCCCGAAGCCCATTTGCAAAGCTGGGTCTTTAGACTCTTAGGGAAGGGTAAGTGGTTGGGGGCAGATCTTAGCCTGGAGGGCAGGAGGTTCTAAACGTGGATGCTGCAGCAGAGAAGGCTCTTTATCTGAATACAACCAGTCAGAGTTCTTTGTCCAAAGGGATCTGCAGTCTGCAGGCCTGAGTAGGACAGCCTACACCCATGATGGCGAACTTATGGCACTCATGCCCAAAGTGGCACGTGAAGCCATGTCGCCTGGCATGCGTGGCCTTGCCTGTTTGTCTTCCAGGTTTCTGGCATGTAGGTGCATGAAACAATCAGCTGTCCTTCATGCACATGGCAGTGCCGAAAACTGGCATGCGCATGTGCCCCAGCCAGCTGATTGTCGGCTTTTCCGAAGCGCAATCCCTTCGCACATGCGGCTGTGCCAAAAACCGGCCTGCATATGCACGCTGGTCAGCTGATCGTCGGGCGTGCATGCGTGCTAGAACCCAGAAGTTCGGCTTTTCCAGAAGGTGGTCTTGACAAGCGCCTGTGCATGATGTTTCCACAAGGATCACCATCACTGGCCTAGACTCAGTGGGATAATATGGGACCTATGCCTTTAAACAGTTTAAAGGTCATAATAACATCTTGAACAGCACTTGGAAGCAGACTGGTAGCCTGTGGAGAAGAAGTGCAATATGAGCCATCCTTGGGGGGGGGGTCCAAAGACTGTACCAAAACTGAAGAATTTTTAGCATAAATTCTTTTTCACATTTTTACATTTCATAACAGCATTGCGATGCTTCCTATCAGTCAGAAATAACCACATATCAAGACTGAGAAAAGCATACAAGACTGAAGTCCAATTAAAGGAACTCATTGCAAGAGTCAAGCTGATACAGAAGGACTTGGAAAGGCAACAGTTGAGCATTTATACAAATGAATCCAGATGCACAATTAGGAAAAATGGAGGATTTTAATTCCCTATTTGATCACTATTACTTTTTTTGTAGGAATAGCTGTCAAATACTTTGGTATGAGGGTAGTATGAGCCGCCTTTATTTGGGATGCTGTTCTAGGGCTGTGCAAAACAGTGGAAACAGCGGCTTTGCAACACGCAAGGAAAACAAATGAAGTGCAGCTTTTTTCAAGTGCTAAAGCAGAACCTTGCAGTGCTCATATGACTGCTTCGCAACCTTGCTTGGAAATGTGCACATGCCTGTGGAGACAATCAAGAGTGTGGCTAGCACGTCTGGGATGCAAAAATCCAGAAAGCAAAAGATATGGGGTAGGTGGGTGCTTTAATGCTATAATATACAAAATAAAGGAAAAAATTAATCAGAAAAGTGACCCAGTGGACAATTTAGTCTGTAACTGGTCTATAAAGGTAATTCACACTGTTTCATGCATCTCAATGCAGACATAAAAGAACAAAGTCACTATGCCTCACCTGTTACCAAGTCACTATGTCATGCTGTAATTATAATTATAAGGATTTTTTGGGTGGAGAGGGAGGTTAGATGAAGACTACTCCAGCTTGGCAAACTCCAATTGCATTGGTCTATAATAGGGGTCAGCGACCTTAAACACTCAAAGAGCCACTTGGACCTGTTTCCCACAGAAAAGAAAACAGCTGGAGCCACAAAACTCTTCCTGTGCCTGACTATTTCCTGAGCGGCCACAAAACTAGCATATATAGTTGAATTAAAGATTCTGAATTTTCTTCTGAAACTTTTCTTTTCTTGGGTTTATCTATGGTTAGCCTACCAGGGTTTGAAAAGCTCAATAAATCATGTGCCGGCAGGCAAATCATGTTGCACATTGGCAGTTGTGGTGCATATTTTGAGAAACGGAGCCACAGCAGAGGGATGAAAGAGCCACATGCGACTCCAGAGCTGCAGGTTGCTGACCACTGGCCTATAACTACCTGACTTCATTACAATTGTCATTAATAGGAAGGATTTCAACAATTAAGATGAACATTTTACCCAGAGTCTTATTTTTGTTTCAAACAATACCAATTAGGCTTGGAAAAGAATATTTTGAGGATTTAAATAAAATTGTTTTGAAGTATATATGGCAAGGTAAGAAAGCAAGAATAAAGTTAAAGCTTTTACAGGATGCTAGATTTAGAGGAGGGTTTGGACTGCCTAATTGGGAGTTGTACTACCAAGCTGCAAACTTGACGTGGGTTAAAGAATGGATAACATTAAGGAAAACCAGATTGTTGACATTAGAAGGTCATGATTTGTTGTTGGGCTGGCATGCTTTTTATGGTACAAGGGAACTAAAACACAGGGGTATTTTAGAAGGCATTATATACGTGGAGTCTCTGTGGTTGAATTGGGAGAAGATAAAAAAACAGTGTTATTTGAAAATTCCAGTTTGGTTATTCGACGATAGAAGCGTTTTCTTATCCTATAATCTATAAAAGGAACAAACAGTTAACTATGGGGAATTATTAGATGAAAAGGGTGAACTTAAATCGATGCAAAAATTGGAAGAACAAGGTATATACGGATGAATTGGTTTTCATATTTGCAAATATATTCAAAGTACTATGAGGATTCCAAAGCAGAGGATTTTATGATAAGCAAACTGACTTGGATAAGATTTTGATGGGTACTGATGAAAAGGTGATTAAAAAATTGTATGGTTATTTATTGCAAATTAAGCTTGAGGAAGAACAAGTTAAAGAAACTATGATTGCGTGGGGAGGAATTTTGGATATGGGATTGATTTAGAGAAATGGCAGAAATTATAATTGTAAAATTATAAAATGACAATGTCTACAGCCTATAAAGAAAACTTGTATAAGATGTTTACAGGTGGCATTTTCCCCCGACAAGGATAGCAAGAATGTTTAAGAACAAATCCGAAAAATGCTGGAAATGTCATCAGAAACCTGGTTCATACTATCACATGTGGTGGACTTGTGAGGATGCTAGAAAATATTGGACTAAAATCCACATGTGGCTGGAAAAATGACAAAGAAGCATATAGACTTGAAACCGGAGTTTTTCTATTGGGAATACTACCAGATACTTATAGTAAAGAGTTGAAATATTTGATTGTAAATGTATTGACTGCTGCTAGGATTGTATTTGCAAAAATTGGAAAAATGAGAAAATTCCATTGCAAGAAGAAGTTGTAAAGAAAATTTTGGAATGTGCTGAGATGAGTAGATTGACTTTTGAAATTAGAGAGCAAGAAGATAAACAATTTTATTTAGTTTGGGATCTTTTCTATCAATGGTTGAATGATGAAATATTAAAATATAAAAAGTTAGATAATAAGGAATAATAATGACTTTATTTTCCTTTCCTTTTATTGGTTTTTGATACTATATTTATATAATAGTTTTCTTTGTTTCTTTCTTTTTCATATTTGGGATAGAATTGGTATGATTATAAGATTTGTTTTAGAATAAAATATTTAAAATATAGTTATCTCATAAAGGCATGACCGAATAAAAGTTTAGTCAAATTTTTTTTTTTCTTTAATAGAGATACTAGGATTTATAAATTTGTATTGATAAGAGTATTATATAAAGTAACTGTAATTGTGACTATGAGGTGAATGCACAAAACCGATGGACCAACCGACTTACGGTGTGTACAAAAATATGGGGGAGCTGATACTTTTATGTTTTGTTGTTGTGTTTTTTATGTTAAAAAAATAATAAAAATTTATATATATAAAGTATTGCCATGCAATATATCAGCAGGCCACCATTATTGAGAAAATCCTCTTTAGGTATCTTGAACAAAAGTAGTTGTGAAAGACAGGTTATCGCTCTTCTCAACAGTATATAGGAATAGCAGAGGAAGCCATGACATAGCAATCCTTGTCAGAAAGATGGCCCAAGTTACATTTCATCCAGAAAAAACATTAGAGCTGAACTCAAATCCAGACTGCCAGCTCTAAACCTTTTATAGTGGTGCAGAGCCCTACAACCCATCCCTGTCCCTCTCCGCTGCAAAAATGGAGCCTGTTTCTATTTTGTCAATATATACGGGTCCTTTGGCTCTGTCTGCAAAGTATTTCAGTTCTCACAGGTAGCCACCAGACATCCGAGATGATGAGGCGAGCTTGTTCAGCCATCAGGCAGACTGACAGAAACTACAAACAGCCCTGAGATAATTTCATGGTAACTATCATTTTTTGGCAGCAGGCAAAAAAGCTAATGCAGTCCTAAGTTGCATTAACAGAGGGATCTCAAGATCAAGTGAGGTACTAATACCACTCAATAAAGCCTTAGTAAGACCACACTTAGAGTACTGCATCCAGTTTTGTTCACCACTTTATAAAAAAGATTTTGAGACTCTAGAAAAAGTGCAGAGAAGAGCAACTAGGATGATTAGGGGACTGGAGGCTAAAACATACAATGAACGGTTACAGGAACTGGGCTTGGCTAGTCTAGTGAAGAGAAGGACCAGGGGAGACATGATAGCGGTCTTCCAGTATTTGAGGGGCTGCCACAGAGAGGAAGGGGTCAAGCTATTTTTTAAAGCGCCTGCAGGCCAGACAAGGAATAATGGATGGAAACTGAACAAGGAGAGATTTAAACTGGAAATCAGGAGAAACTTTTTGACAGTGAGAACAATCAACCAATGGAACAGCTTTGCCCTCAGAAGTTGTGGGAGTGCCATCACTTGAGACTTTCAAGAAAAGATTGGACTGCCATTTGTCAGAAATGATGTAGGGTCTCCTGCTTGGGTGGGGGGTTGGACTAGATGACCTACAAGGTCCCTTCCAACTCTGTTAATCTGTTAATCTCTGATATCTGTTAAATCTGTTATCATGAAAGTAGACTGAGAGCAGCATAACACAAAGGAACACAGGGTCTTTAGAGGGTTCCCATACAAATAATGGAGCCAAGGGAAACTGATGCTCGAATGCCTCCCTAGAAATAAGCAATAAACATTTTTTCACAGTAAAAAAGGTTGAGAAAGGTTTTGACATGTATATATTTCTCAATTTTCCCCCATAACCATCCTGCAAGGGCATGACACTATTTTTAACACAATTGCTTTTAAGACTTCTCAGTAATATAATTAGATAATAGAAGCCCTTCCTTTAGCACAACATTCTTTAGCTTGTAGTCATCAAAGGATATGCAACATATCAGCAATAACTAAAAAGCAATATTTTCTTTTCAGTTTTATATAACCCTGCACGTTAGCAAGGCACATAGTACATGCAAAGTAGCTGGTATTAGTTACTTAGAGGCTTACAAAGGGCAGCAACCCAGGCATATTATTTGTCATTGGCTTTGCCTGCAACCTAACATTATTTGACCCCTCCGGGCATTAAGATACTTATCAGCTGCCTAGAATAGACAGGGTTTCAAAAAAAAAAATTAAGAGAGAAACTATCACCAAATCTGTGACACTCCCTCTGTCTGCTCCGATTGCCAGTTTTTCTGGGCAACAGCCCTATGTTTGAATGGCATACCTCCTAAGGGAGCCCTACTCCTTTTGCTACTGGAATACAACTGATGCCAAATTTTCCAATGGAAGTGATGCAAACAGACATGGAAACACCGGTATGCCAAGGCTTCATAAATCCAAGGCTAGCTCCAAAAAGGAAGCCGTTTCAGTGGGAAGACTCACCAACATACATTATTCCAAGTACCGGTGGATCTACCATGGCACCAACATGGGACTCCATGCAGCAGCCCCAACTAGTCTTTCAAGATGTGTCCTATAAATTACCCCAAAACATGGTGGTGCCATGGTGGAAAATCCAAGCCAAGAGATATTCCTCACATACATCAGTTCACTCAAGGCAGCCTGGACCAACTCTGTGGCTCTTATCCTGTTTGATAGGGCCAGGAAAGTTCTGCAATACCTGGAGTAGGGCCTGAAGCCCTGAAGAGAGATGGGGCTTATGGGAGGCTAGTTGCCGGCTTCCTCTCTAAACAGGAGAGGTTGAATATCTCCCATCTCATGATTAGTTTGGGGGAAGAATGACCCATCATCCAAATATGAAATTGGAAGAACTTTGGACTAATGGACTTTCCTTGCCTGCTGTTTCAGAAAGAAATGCCACCTGTCCCTTTTGTTAAAGCAGCTGGATTAGAGGCCCAATCCAGCAGATAGCAGCACAGTAGATTTTCCCTGAATCCAGTGTGCCTGCAAATGACTGGGACTAGGTATATGTTGTGTAGGTTCAGAGAGTTAAAACTTTGCACTCTAGGGAGTGCACTTCATAAATCTCTCTGGAACAAATCAGTTTCACTCTCGTGGATTTCCAAGGGGCTTGAACAGAAAAAAAAAACCCACCAGAGGATTGTGCTATGTGGCTCAGATCTGTCTGCTGCTCTTAATGGCGCCCAAAATCTGCTGCCTGAGGTGACTGACTCACTTATATCCCAGCAGGGCTGCCTCAAAGTCTGCCTAATCCTTGCAAACCACAGGACAAATGTGCTGATTCCTTGCATGGCCCTGTTCCTCCAAACCACCAGGAGAAGTGCAATATCTGAGCTAATAGCACTCATCGTTTGATATAACACCTGGCAAGGCGATACTCCCTCCTGCAAAACAGAGCTGGCTGAGCTTGTGGCTGTTATCAACGAGTCAAAGCTAGATCTTATGGGCAGGATCCCCGTAATCTCTCCCCAGCCCTTCAGTGTGTTCTTTGGAGCAAAATTCACGGCAGGCAGCTGCCCATCTGCAGAATTTAATGGAGCATGCTGGCAAGCTGCCAATAGAGGGGAAGTTCTGGTGGTGTACTATTAAAGGGATTAAAACTAATTCCTTAAAATAAGCAGCCATATATGGTCAACCATGCAATAATAGTCTGTGGAATGAACCAGAAGCACAGGGAGTCCCTTCCGCTGAGAGCTCCTTGTTGATTTCGTGATGTGAGGGGCAGGCCCTTCTTTTCAATCAGCAGCCATGGCCAAGGCACAGTCCTCCATGCAGAGGGCAAAGGAGGGGGCTCTGGAGCACAAAAGAAGGACCTCATTTGTGAGGCTCGGGGAAACGCCCCCCCCCCTTCCCTCTCCCCTCTCTTCATTTTGTTTGCCGTTGCCTAGCGACCCAGTGTTTGTTAATACTCCAAAAGGCTGCCGCGTGGGGGTGACTCATAGCGGCATGAGTCATAGGGAACAGAACCATCTCGCCTGGCCGGCAGCCAAGTCCAGGCCTTGCCAGTCAGTGGCCCAGCCCGTGCAGCCTCCCGCCCATGAGCTTCCCGCCGCTGCTCTGAGCTGTGCCTTCTGCTCGCATTTTCTCAGCGAACCCAGTTTCTTCATCTTTGTGTTTTGCATTGCATTGCTTACTGTAATGCTTGGAATCCACACGGTGAGGAAGAGAATTTTTTCCAGGCAGCTATGTAAATACCTGCCCTGATCTAATGCAACCCCGAGAGGTAATTCGACAGGTTGCCACAGATTTCCAAGAATAGTAATTCTGGGATAAGTTTATATCTCGGAGCAATTTACTGTTCCTTTCCCTCCAGTCTCCACCAGTAATTCAGCTGTAGTTCTGCACGTCACTCCTGTCATTTTGCCTAAAATGTCCATTAAAATCTGCACATGCCAGTTTACGTTTGTACTTTTAAATCTGGCAGTAAGCTTTCCATTGGTCCAGTTTCCATAGTAAGTCTCAACCGTACAACTGCTAATCCAGTCCTTTGGTTGAAGTCGAGATGTTTGGTTATTCAGTGATTCTTTTTCCAACATTTTTTTTTCTTGGAGGACCCAGTAAACAAGCAATATCAGTTAACCTCTTTTGGGTGTTTTCCTCTCAAAACTCTTATCTTCCCAGTTAAGCACATTGTCAGAATAAGCTCACAAATCTAATGGCTGAACTGCTCCAATTTATTTAACATTCTCATGAGCTTCCAAAACTAATCCTTACACCAATTAAAATACAGCACAAAACCCAACAGACTGAACTATAATCCATCAAAAGCTTATGTGGTGATAAATTAAACATCAGTAATGGGCCATAATTCTATTTTTTATTTTAAATTACACAGACTGCCTTTGGGTATTTCTATTTTCTATCACCTTCTTATCTTTTCCTACTTTTATTTCTGACTCTGACCCACATCCCTACCTATTTGGGTAAAGAGTTTTACAGGTATCTCTTAAAATGCCCTGGATTTGTAACCCATTTAGTGAGCTACAAAATGGAAGGACTCAATATTCTGGAGAAAAGATCAGGAGATCTTTCAAGAACTAATTAATGGAGACCTTGATAAATACTAATAGGATAAATTCTTAGGGGAAATTGCATCAACTCGGAGGTAGAAGGACTATTGGACTATACAGTTTGGGTGCTGCTACCTCATTTCAAGAAATATATACATACCCCAGGCTATCAATTTGGAGAGTTCTAATCAGCTTGACCAGGTTGTGAAAAGTCTAAGTTATTCTAACCCAATTTTTTTAAAAAAAAGAATTAAATATGAAATATATACAGTATTGGACAAGCTGCCTGCGTGAGAAAACATTGTGACAACGGCATCATGCCAACCTTTAACTATGTTGAAATGTCTTTTCTTGTTTTCTTCTTCCATTGTTGTTCAGGGTCATATCATTCCGTTGTCTTTTCTTGCCAGATTTGTCAATTTGTAGCAAATCAGTTTTCAAGAAAATAATCTGCATGATCAGAAAATGAGAAACTAAGTGAAACAATAGCTGTCACTCATATCTGAGTCTCAAATGCCTGTTGATGACTGAAATATTCTAATAACTCATTCCACTAAAGCAACGTTGTCTAAGAGTGTATTTAGTCTCATTTAAACAATCATTCTCTATAGACTACTGGGTACTGCAGTTTTGTGCCGAAACGTCAATTTAGTATTTCTTAACAAAGAATTCCATGCTTTTCCTCAAACCAGTGTTACGTTATTCAAATCAAAATTCATAGGAAATGAATAGGAAACTAAATGGCAATTTTAGTACCTCCATGTAGGCATCATCTGGTCATCTAGATCTTTGCAGTTCAGATCTGATAAATCTGATATAATTTGCTTTGCTTTCCCTGTTTTTCTCCCTGACTTAAAACATTATGACCCAACAATATAACCAAACAAATGGTGTTTCCAAAGGATCATAGAAAAGAAAGGGACCTTAAAAAGTTGGAAGCGACAAGGATGGGACATACATTACTAGATACATCCATTGTATTTAGCACCCTTCAGTACTTCTCAAGTAATTCATTTCCCCTTAAGCCACATAGTATTGCTCCTCTTACTGGCCAAATGCCGGAGCTGCAGTACTCAAGAGAGAAGAATGGAAGAGGGAGGACATATATGACAGGACGAAGAACAAAAGGTGGATCTTCGCTCTGGCTATAACTTCTTGCTCATTGTGATTTTATGTCTACATGGGGAGAGAAAGTAAATCCAATTCTTTCAAATTCCCTCATGGGAATTTGCAGTGAGAAAAAAAGAAAAAAATATATCATGTAAGCCTTTGCTCTGGGATTGCAAAACCTTCCTCTCCTTCGAATATTGCTCTCCAAAGGAATGGGGAGAAAAAGAAGTCAAGCCTGGATCTGCACTGCACATCTTTTTGATACAGTGTCAGATTACAGCCTCAAAAAACAACAACAACAACCCACCATAAGGTTATCATCAATCCCCAGATATTAAATTCATAGCGGCACCTTTCTTTTCAAATTTTGGTTCTTAGTAAAATGATAATCCACAGCACTGAAATTAAAATAGGCATTTTGCGGCCCACTTGATTATTTTCAAGTAAGAAATTCAAATATGTTAATGCATCGGTGCAGTAAGAAAGCACAAAGAGGGTTATTCTGCTTATGGAATAAGCCGCTTTATTCACCACTCCCTCTGCAGAAACTGTGTAGGAATTTCTGCGCAAGAAGGCCTCTTTTTGCCCTAGCCAAAACAATGGATTCAGGGGCAGTGCTCCAGGTTCTCATCCTGGGCATGACTGTATATGTCACCCCTCTTCTACCCTTCCCTTGAGTGCTGGATCTCCAGCATCTGGCCAATAAGAAGAGCTATGCCATGTGGCTTAATGAGTAATGAATTACTTGAGGAATGCTGAAGGGCCTTATATATGGCATCCTCGTTGCTTCCAACCTTCTAAGTCCTTTCCATCTCTATGGTTCTCTGAAAATGCCGTTTGATTTTCTGTCCAGATTATTTTGATCTGTTGGAAAAGTACCATTTGCACCACTGTGAAGATAAGCGTTATTTATCAGCAATGCGGAATTCTCTTCTCTTTTGCCACTCACCCATCCTGTGAAACAGGCTCTGCACTACAAAAGCTTCTGCCACATTTGCAACAATAAATCTATATACACCTTCTCACCTAGAGGACCATTCTTTCCAATTAGAGTCCCAGTAGCAAGGCGTCTGGCCCAAACATATAATCTCTATACTAGAACTTGTCATTCCCCTCCACCTGAATTCCGGGATGTCTGGATAGAGCTTGTTCGTGCCCCCCGAGAAAAAGTTCCATGTTGGGCAGGTAGCTAAGCTGCCACCATCTCTTTTGGAAAGGGACATGCCCTCCCCGGCTTTCCCTCTTTGGAATCAGAACTGAAAGATTTTTTAAGCAAATGTCTCCAGTTTCCCACTCAATCAGAGTGATTTTAGAATTCCTGCGGCTATTACAAATCCTTCTCTGGGCTAACAGTTAATACAGGATGTTTATTTTAACCAATACGACATTGTGGGTTATTCCTGTCATAAGATAGCTGAAGTTAAAGGTGGCCTAGGCCTACATAGAAGAGTTACCAGTCATTAATTGACAAGCAGACGAAGAAAGAAATGGAAAATGTGAGCAAAAGTAAAACTACTTAATTAAGGAAAACAGGACTGATGCATCTGTCTGGCTTTTCCTGCCAAATTTACCCTGTTGGTTCCAGTTCTGCCAGGACTTTTAATCAGAGGACCTAAGTCCCAAGCCAAACCAAGAAATTTGCTTAAACAGTCTCTTAACCACTCTGAGTACCTGCAAGCAATACAGTGTTAAAAGAGAGAAAAGAAAGACCTAATCTAACCTGTCGTTTCTCAAAGGAAGAGGAGAGTGGATAGATACTTAGCATCATCTGCAAACCTGCAAAGGTGGCTGATCTCAGAAAAACATCAGCATAGTTGGACTCTGCATTCAGATGGTAATCCAAGGGTTTCTGGCTAGACTAGGAAACAAAAAAGAAAAATTCCCAGAAGGCAGTGCAAATCATCTTCATCTTTATTGAATGTCCATGTTCTCTTTCTATTGATTCAAGCCAAGTGGTTTACAATAAAAAGAATGAAATGAGCAATGACAACAATGCATAGCATAAAATTGAATACAGTATAATTAAAATCAGCATCCACATTGTCAGTGATATAATTAACAGTTTAAATCTTGGCAAAAAGACGGATTTTTACCTAAATCCTGGGAGAATTTTATTAGTTTATCCTTGGTCAGTTCAGTTATTGGATAAAGATATTTAAAAGGAAGTTTAAAAGTTGTATGTCTCCTTAAGGTACATATCCATATTTTCAGTATTTACTATGTTTAGGTGTGTAATGATCTTTATTATGCTGTCTTTATTTTTAATACATTCTAATATAATTTAATAAAAATAAGCATTAAAAATACTGAGAAAAATTAGTTGAGCTATTTTGCATGCTTTCAATATATATCTGTTATATGAAAAAGAGATCCAACAGAGCTTTTCTTATTTTCCTGGCCCTAGAAAGGGCATAGAAAACAAAGGACCACGTACAGTGATTATCTTAATTAAAAATTGCTTAATAAAAAAAAGTTTTTAAGGTCTTTACGGAATATCGTCAGTCCTTTGGATTTTCATTTCTTGCATTTCTGGATCCTGGTCTGAAACCCGATGCAGACGTTTCCATTCAAGAATCATGAGCCCCCAAGAAGCAGATCATAAAGATGCCACAAGTTAAGGGCTGAATGAACCTTCTAGGCAGGTTCTGAGAACAACTCCGTATCTGCCATTCCCCATCTGGCTGTGCATAATTTAAGTCATGTGTTATCCTGACCAGATTTGTTATCTCCAGCAATAAACCAAGCTGGTGCATTGCCGTTTTCTGGCTCAAAATTGACACGGCTACCCCTGTCATTTGGGCATTCATAAAATGCTCAGTCAAGGAACGTTTTCAGGTGGCCTTGGGGTTCATGGATCAGAACACTTAAATGTTGTTACTGCTGTATTTAAATATCACTTTGAATGATGAAAGCTTTGGAACTGTTTTTACAACACAATAACTAAATAAATAGTTTTGCCTGATTTTATGCCTATGCCAGCCTTCCCCGGTCTATTACATTCATGTTGGACTTACAGGAAATTATGTCCAGTCCACAAGGAGGCAATTTGTAGCAGATTAGAGAAATGTATTAGCTTCTGACTTCTGACTCACTCACAAGTCATTTCAGTCCACTTTTCCAGCTTCCTGTGGAAGTTTGACGTTATTTTCAGGCCTTTTCCTTTATTTGGAAATTATTTTGGGCAAAATGATCAATCTAGGATGAGTCTCATAACAAACTTCCCACCACATCTCAGAAGTGGAGACGGGCTTTTCCCAGAGTTCTTTTTTCTTTTTCTCCTTCTCACTGTTGCAGAGAACTGGAGGGAAGAGGGGAAGGGAGGGAGGGAGGGAGGACTGCATGGGTGAAGCAGCTGATCAAAGCCATGAGATGTGGCCTGATGAGTCATTGTCTGAGAAAGCCCTGGGCAAAAGCTGAGGCAGAAGAGAAAAGGGGCCATGCGGCCTTTGTAGGGCCAAATTTGACTTCGCAGGCAGAAAGGGAAACACATCCTGATTTCACACGCATCTCTTTTTACATACTGTGCCGGTTGATTCTGTTGCGTGTGTTTGTCAGGCCAGCCCATCATCCAGAAGGATAGTCTTGAGTATGTCTGTGCCTCCAATATCAAGAATTCTGGAGGCTTGTCCGATGTGCATTAAGGAGGAGATAAACACCTGCTTCTTCCCTGTTTTCTTTCCCCCAGTTTACCTCCAGCAACTGAATTCCCCTAATGGAAGACATGACGGGGAAGGATGGTTGGCAAATGAGTCAGACCCAATCGATGTGCCAGTGAGTCACCAGCTGGGTGGGTAAGGTGACAGGATTCCCGCTCTGCACATACAAAGGCTCTTTGATACAGCTTGCCACTGCCTTCCTTCTGGTTTCAAAGCACTCCTCATCCCTTCTCGACTGCTCCGTCCTTCCTATTGGAGCTGCCAAACTAGCAGTATGCTGACAATCACAGCAGGTATGCTATGCCTACACTGTTCTCACCCTCATCTACCCAAATTGCAATTGATTAACAGATCGGGTACCATTCAAATGCACAGGATCATGCAGCCAGAAGGAAGATAGCCTTCTCTGGCTATGTACTACTACAGTACATTCCACTCACAACCTGGTTATCTCCAAATTTTGCCAAACAGAAATACTCAGTATACCCAGGGAGTTGGAAATTCTGTGTTGCAGTACCAGGTTTTCTAAAGAGTACCACATGGGAAAGTTTGGTGTACATCATATTTTTAAAAGCTGCACACCAGAAATTTTAAATAGACATCTGTATTTACGACTATATCTAATGGTGGATACATGCATCATATAGATACAGGGGTGGGATTCTTCCAGTTCACACCTATTCACTAGAACCAGTTGTTAACCTTCTAAGCAGTTCGGAGAATCGGTTGTTAGAAGAAATTACTGGCCTAATCCTGTAAGGAAGGAAGGAAGGAAACATTCTGGTGTTGCTTAAAGAAACTGTCTCTCTGTTAGCCCTTATTACATTCTTGGCAGGACTAGAATTCCTGTCTCAGGAACATCTCTGGAGTTTTTTATCCCCTCCTTTGCTGGTACTTTGCTTCTGTGGAGTGACCATTCAAAGTTACAATGGTTCTGAAAAAAGTGACATAGGCCGTTTTTCACACTTAAGACTGTTGCAGCATCCTCACAGTCACGAGAGGCCAGGCGAAGAAATGCGTGCCTCAATATGAATGATGTTGAGTTGGCCACACCCAGCCAGTAACATGACCACCAAGCCATGTCCACCCAGTCACATGCCTACCAAGCCACGCCCACCAACCAAACCACACCCACAGAACCAGTTGTTAAAAAATTTGAATCCCACCCCTGTATAGATACACAAAAAGTGTATCTATATGATGCATGTATCCACCATCAGAGATAGATATATACAGAATCCCTTGGGAATTCAAGACAAATCTAGTTTGACTGAGTATGGATTATGCCAAAGGTTATAAAATAGAGGAAGGGATAGAAGTTGCGATGTAAAAGAGCTGCACAACTTTCCCCCAGGCCCCAAACTATTACACACCAATTTGTTTTACCTCTGGATGATGAAATGGTTTTTTTTTTGGTTTGGTTACTATTTTACAATGGCTATATCTTATTAGGAAAAAGGCAGCTAAGAATAGCAAATGCAATTTTATAGTATATGGTTTCATGGATCTTCCCCCAATGTCTTACAGATTCAAAGTTTATACCCAAACAGAATTGTTTATTAGAGTTTACCCAATCTTTCTACTTGGACAAGTACTTGGGGTAACATTATATCTGTAGATAGCATATCCAAGCAGCATTTCGAGATAGTTCTTGTTTGTGCAGAACTTCTTAGTGGAGGAAAAGGCAAAGGAGGCATTAAGCTATTTGTCTCCAGACATAAGTTTATTTTAAGTCACAAGCCTAGAATACAGGTAAAACTTTGGGATGAGAAAGCAATAAAGAGTATTTGTTGTGGTAACTACTTTATATCTGAAAGAAAGAAAAAGATGCTGATTTTTATAAAAATTGTGCAGATTAATCTAATACCATTCAGTAAATATGAATTGGGTAGAATTTCATGTAGAAAATGTCTCCAGACATTGGTCTTAAAGCAGACCAGAGGGCTACCATCCTGCCATATAATTCAGAATCTGGATACTAAGAATCATATCTTTGTCTTGGTTTCTTTATTATTTCCCTGGCAACTTGAGGGAAAGTGCAAAACAACAACAATACATCATATCACTGAGTATTTTATATTTTCTGCATATAGGATCTCACTGAATTCAGCTTAAACCAACAGTGGTTTAACAATATAATTATTGAATATTTGCCGCAATCTGCAGTTTTCCAGTTTTTGGTGAAAGTTCTCAGCAGATTCAGTTGATAGGCCATTGCTGATTTGTAGTTCAGCAGCAACCTATATATACAACGAGTTATATAGCCACCCAGAATTGATTTTTGTGAGATGGGTGGTTATGTAAATGTGATTAGTTAATTAATAAATCTTCTGCAGAGACTGTCCCATTCTATTTCTCAGACTGGTCCTTCAATGGAGATGTGGTAATACATTTTATTGCTCTTCTAGTAATAGTAAAACATGAACTATGCACAGCAACCTGACTCCTGGAATTCTTCCACATCAATTTTAAATACAGTCACTAATGTTCAGATATCTACTTTGCTAAGATACATAATCACAATGCACTTTGAATCTAGATGCTAGACAACGAATGAGTTTTCCATTAGAAATCTTCAATCTCTTCTTTCAAGTCTACAGTTTTATAAAGTTTTCAAAAGAGGAAGAATTGTTGTACCTACACCTCACAGTTTAGGCACTGCAAGTTTCTCAGTAAAATAACGTTGTATTGTGGAGATACCCTACAAATTCTGTGGATCTTGCACAATTTTGAAAGCTACACAGGAGGGGGGAGTTTCCGCAAAAATATGTGAGCTACTTTTGATGAGAAATTTATAGAGAGAGATAGCAGACTTCGTATCCGGCCACTGTTGATCGTACACTCCCTGTCCTCATGCCTCATGGCACTGCTTTTCTTCAGCTTTGGCGTCACTCTCTGCTCACTTTTTTGGCACCTAACTTTCCTTAGATAATGAGATTTCTTGGGAAAAAGACCAACCTTAGCTGCAAGGCCCATGGGCAGGAAACTCCCTTTGAAGGTGAGTCACGAGGGTGGTGTTATATCCGATGGACCTCAGTTTGCAAGCACAATATGGGAGGAAGGGAATTAATGAGTGAATCAGAGTTATATGGGGCCTTCCTATGCATACAGGAGTAACTAACAGAACCAAAATCAGGATTTGCCAGAGGTTTATTATCCATCTGCTCTCAATTGCCAACGTCAGCAACTTAATGCTACCATGTCTTTTTTCCCCCTTAAGTGCCATATATACTGTATAGAAGGTTTTTTTCCATGCAAAGATAACCTCATCCGTGGAGCTAGTCTGCTCAAGCAGGGGCCAATGGAGGAGGTGTTGAATTTCTTCTGCATTTGATGATGGATTCCCATTCGGAAGGCTGATGTTAAGTTTGAGCAATGAGAGGCTGAACCAGAGCATGAGTGCAACAATACTTTATTATAACAATAAAGGGCTGACCGTGCTTGCCACGCCTGGAACTGGCTCGCAGCAATCAGCAACTGGTTGGACCCCGCAGCCTGCTTTTATAGCTGGCTGCTGGAGAGAATCAACCAATGAGGAAAAGGGGAATAACGCCCACACCAGGCGAGTGGACCTGAGTGAGAACTCCTAGAGTCCTCAGGACATAACAGCTGACACTATGCAAAAGTCTCCGTCCTCTGTCTTTCAGATTTTAATTTGTTCCTGTGTCTTCCTTTTGTGTGGCTTTTCTGCATATCTGCCAAAAGTTCTGGGTGGGCTGGGACAGTTGTTCCATGGAAAATATCCATTGTAGGACATTTTAACATTCTAGGACATGTAGAGCTAAGCGGAGAGAATGTTTTAGCAGAAGCTCTTATCTGGGTTGGGCCTATCTTCAGCTTCCTGGAACCATCTTGGAAGGAAGAAATGTCTCCTAGCTAGCAGGGTATGCTGGGTTGTTTAGCTGAAATCTTCTTTTGGAGTTGTTGAGTCCTCAGGATGAAGTCTTTAGGAGCGAGTGGGGAGGAGGAGGGGTGACCAGCCTATATTATCAAGACGCCAAGAGAGTAAGGGCAGCTGGGGGTGATTCATTGTCTGCCAAGCCACAGGTTGGGGGTATATGACAGACTGAAGCCATTGAGTTTGTTAGCTTTTATTTTCAAAAGCAGTTTATAGAAGTGAAGGGCCTCGTTTATCAAAACCATACCCTTCTATGAATTGCATCAGAACTGAAATTAAATTCCTATGTTTGCCCATTCATATATCCTTTTTATTTAAAAAGAAAAAGCTTGTTTATACATTTTATTCTTAAGGATTGCTTAAGTGATCCAGTCAAGAGTTTAAATTCCCCTAATAGTGAATGAACTTTTGGTTGAGTTCATACTATTGTGAAAACTATTTTTAGGATGAAGTAAGTGTTGTGTTTTGTTTAACTAGACAGTAGCAAAATTTCTTAATTACTGTGGATGAAAATTTCAGTGGACTAGAAGACAGAATTTTTCCAGTCAATGAAATAGCTAAGAAATATTCATGCAGCAGACATATGTAACCCAGTCATCCAAAAGCAATTGTCCCAAAGTTCTGGTAATTAAAACAAAAACACAAAACTCATTTCACTGAGTCCTGATGGCAGCTTTGATAAGGATGAAACTTCCTTTCAGCAGATAACACATTTTGGGTTCAGTTAAGATTCACTTTTTACATGAGGTTGCTGAGAATATTTAATTTAATTTCAGTCAGAATAGAGCAGGAAAGGACCTTGGAGATTTTCAACCCTCTGGTCAAGCAAGAAATCCTATACTATTTCAGATAGATGGCTGTCCAGTCTTTTCTTAAAAGCTTGCAGTGATGAAGCACCCACAATTTAGGAATGCAAGCTGTTCAACTGGTTAGTTAAGGAAGTTTCTCCTTAATTCCACTGGTTAATTAAGGAAGTTTCTCCTTAATTCCACTGGTTAATTAAGGAAGATTCTCCTTAATTCCACTGGTTAATTAAGGAAGTTTCTCCTTAATTCCACTGGTTAATTAAGGAAGTTTCTCCTTAATTCCAGATTGCTTCTCTGAGTAGTTTCTGTCCATTGTTTCTTGTCTTGCCTTCTGGTGCTTTGGAAAATAAATTGACCCCCTCCTCTTTGTGGCAGCCCCTCAAATACGGGAATATTACTATCCTGTCACCCCTAGTCCTTCTTTTCCCTAGACTGGCCACACCCAAATCCTGCAACCATTCTTCATATGTGTTATGTCCTGAGGACTCAAGGAGTTCTCACTCAGGTCCACTCACTTTACGTGGGCGTTATTCCCCCATTCCCATTGGTTGGCTCTCCCCAGCAGCCAGCTATAAAAGCAGGCTGCGGGGTCCAACCGGTTGCTGATTGCTGCGAGCCAGTTCCAGGCTTGGCAAGCACGGTCAGCCCTTTATTGTAAAATAAAGTATTGTTGCACTCATGCTCTGGTTCAGCCTCTCATTGCTCAAACAAAACACTGGCGACGAGGATGGGATGGCTACCAGAAGCACCTTGCAACCGCTGAGTCACTAGCCACCGATCCACAGCCCAGAGAGAGCGATCGGCTGGCGACAAGGGAAACGCTGATCCGCAGCCAGAGAGAGCGGTCAGCCAACAATACGAGCGATCAAAAAGAGCAAACGCTGATCCGCAGCCAGAGAAAGCGGTCTGATTCAAAGTTAGAAGCGTCTGTAGCCGCTTGTTAGCCCCGCTGCAGGAAAGTGAAGCGCTGCGAGCCAGCCGCAGCTCAGCTCTGTATTTGGCGCGAAATTCAAACGGGTGTCATTTGAATTTCGGGCCAGTAGGAGACACAGCACAGCGCTGTAGGAAGTCACTAGCGCCCACTTTTTTGGCGCGAATCAAGACACCTCCAACGGCTAGCAGCCAACGTGGTAACCCAGAGAGAGAAAGAGAGGGTAGCAAAAAACCTCTCCAGAGCTGATATCACTCACGAGCGCCCGTAGTCCCAGAGATTTTTCCGCAGGTTGCACAGCCGTTCCAGCACCATGAGTTCCAACCCAGTATTCCCGGCGTTTAAACCAGACGAAGAGAAGTGGGAGTCGATAAGAACCGCTTCAATCATTACATCGATGCAGTCGGCTTGGCGGATGCAGGAGAGCATCGGAAAAAATCCTATTTCCTAATCTACTGCGGAGCCACCGTTTACGATACTGCCGCAGCACTCGTAGCGCCGAGAGAATTGAAAAAGCGTTCCGTGGTCCGAGTTGCTTGAGGTCCTCACTAACCACTACGCTCCCAGGCCTTCACAAATCGCCAGGAGGTTCACGTTCCGTATGAGGAAGCAATCAAGTAAGGAGACCATCAATCAATATATGGCCGCCCTCAGAACAGCAGCCCTGCACTGCGGGTTTGGAACATACTTGGAGGACATGCTCCTCGATCAATTAGTTTGTGGGGTCAAGGATCTCAACCTACAGAGGCGCCTGCTAGCAAAAAGACCTCAACCTCGCGCAGCGGTCGAGGAGGCCCTACCAGCCGAGCTAGCAACGAACTCAGCCACCGAAATTCAGGGCCCAAGTGCCAAGCTAGCATCGTTCCCAGTCCATTCCGAAGAGGTGGAAGCGGAGGAAACCCACAACGATGAAAACGCGTCCACCGCCTCGCCAACGACAGACGGTCGCAGGTAGGGGCCAAACAAGAATACACAGGTCCACCCAAGCACATCACATTGTGCCTAGCCTGTGGGGATCGCATCAAAGGGCCACCTGCAAGTTTAAAGGAGCCACTTGCAACAACTGCCATAAGAGGGGCACATCGCGAGAGTCTGCCAAGCCCCCAAAGCGCTGCACGCAGACCCCCGTCCTCGCACGCGGGACCACAGAGGCAAGTATTAAACTGTCGCACGCACCGCCTTGCCAGGCGATTGCTTGCCACGCTGTTAGTAAAATTTCTCTCTCCGTTTCCCTAGAAGGTAAACCGTGCCACATGGAGGTTGACACAGGGTCAGCGCTCTCAATAATCTCGTGGAACACCCTCAAGAGACTCCACCCCAGCCTATCTACTACCCGGCTTCAGAGATGCCAGTTCGGTCTGAAGGACTACCAGGGGAAGGCCATTCCCGTGATCGGCAGAGGCAAGTTCTTTGTCAGTTTTAGAGCTTTTAAAGGCCACCTACCTCTAGTGGTAGTTAACGGCAATCTACCCACCTTATTGGGGCTCGATTGGTTTCCCCACCTCGGCCTAGGGTTAACAGGAGTCCATGCTGTCTCAACCTCAGACACTGACTCCTTATTAGCTGACTACGCAGATGTGTTCAGCGAGGAGCTGGGGTGTTATAATGGAACCCCATCTCATTCACCGTTGACCCCCAGGCAGTCCCAATCAGATTAAAACCACGTAGAGTTCCATTTGCTATTCGACCAAAACTAGACGCTGAATTGGATAAACTACTAAAACAAGGGGTCATTGAGCCAACAGATTTCGCCAAGTGGGAGACGCCCATCGTCACACCCCTTAAAAAGATGGTAGCCTGAGAATTTGCTCGGACTACAAGACAACAATCAATAAATATTTACAAGTTAGCGCCTACCCTGTGCCCGTCATTCAGCACTTATTGCACACATTCGAGCCGGGCAGTATTTTTGCTAAATTGGACATGTCTCAAGCATATCAGCAGTTCCCTGTTGATAACCAAACAGCGGAACTTCAGACCATCGTCACTCACAGGGTGCCTTCCGATGCAAGCGTCTCCAATTTGGCGTAAGTGTTGCCCGGGTATTTTTCAATCCCTCATGGAGCGGATTTTACAGGGCCTCCCTGGTGTAGTACCCTACTTGACGACATCTTGGTCTCGGCCAGGGAGACAGACCCCAACTCTTCCAGAGAGTGCGAGCAGTGTTAGAAAGGTTCAGACAGCATGGCCTCAAGTTAAAAAAAGAAAAATGCGCCATTGCCACTAGACAGGTGGACTTTCTGGGTTATAAAATTGACGCCTCTGGCATTCACCCCCTGGAGTCCAAGGTTAGAGCAATCCACGAAGCTCCCACACCAACCTCCAAAACGGAGCTACAAGCTTTCCTAGGGCTGCTGAACTTTTATGCATCCTTCTTGCCCCATAAAGCCTCAATAGCCGAACCCCTACACAGATTACTAGACAAAAAGTCACCGTGGCACTGGGGGCACAAAGAAGACCAGGCGTTTAACGCCGTCAAATCACTACTTACGTCAGAGGCAGTGCTCATCCAATTCGACCCCAACCTTCCTTTAGTACTGGCAGCAGATGCATCCCCTTTTGGAATTGGGGCGGTCCTTAGTCACAGACTCCCCAATGGCGCCGAGGCCCCCATCGCCTTTTTCTCCAGGGCGCTCTCGGCCATGGAGCGAAATTACAGCCAAATAGACAAGGAAGCCCTAGCAGCTGTTGCAGCCGTGGAAAAAGTTTCACGAATTCCTTTTTGGCCATTTCTTCGAACTGGTCACCGACCATAAGCCCCTCCTGGGCCTACTGGCCGGCGACAAACAGACACCTCAAGTCCTTTCCCCTAGAATGACAAGGTGGACACTTTTCCTAGCGGCCTACTCATACAAACTTATTCACCGCCGGGCAAAACTCTATCACGCCGACGCTCTCAGTCGCTGCCCCTTACCCGCTCCGGCTGAAGACCCAGCTCCTGTCAACGCCATTTTTGAAATCACCCAGTTGGACCTGCCCATCACCGCCCTTGACATCGCTGCTAAAACCAAGGCAGACCAAACGCTCGCCCAGGTGCTCGACTGGGTGAGGAGGGGTGGCCGGGAGGCAACGTCGATAACAAATTCGCACCCTTTAAGACTCGCATGCAGGAGCTGTCCAGTTTGCAGGGTTGTCTACTGTGGGGCACTCGAGTGGTCATTCCGACCTCGCTGCGTACCCGAGTCCTGGAGGCGTTGCACGAGGGACACCCGGCATTGTGAGAATGAAAGCGTTAGCACGCAGCTACGTGTGGTGGCGGGTCTAGACGAGGACATTGTCAATTGGGTAAGTTCCTGCAGCATTTGCCAGGAATCCCGTCCTGCTCCCCCATCGCCACCCTACCAGATGGGAGAGCGCCAACGCCCTTGGTCTAGAATCCATATCGATCTGGCAGGCCCGTGCATGGAAAGATGTTCCTAGTGGTCGTGGGCGCTTATTCCAAATGGATAGACGTGGCACAGCTATCCACGACCACCACACTAGCAATCACCAACGTGTTACGCGCCTGTTAGTTACACATGGACTACCCGACTCCATTGTCTCCGATAATGGCCCACAGTTCGCATCAGTAGAATTCAGCCGTTTTGCTGCCAACCTGGGCATTCGCCACATTTTCACAGCCCCATTTCACCCTGCCAGTAATGGGTTGGCTGAAAGGGCCGTCAGGACCACCAAAGAGGCCCTCGCTAGGTTTGGCAGGGATGACTGGCACCACAAACTCGCACGGTTCCTGATGAGCCAGCACTCAACCCCTGTGCAGTCACCAATAAGTCCCCAGCGGAACTTCTGATGGGCCGGCGCCTGAGGACTGTATTGGACAGATTGCACCCACAATACTGCCCTGACTCTCCCCTCGCTTCTACGTCGGGGTTAGACATTTTTGTTACAGGAACCGATATTCGCAAGGAATTTCGCTGGGGACCCACTTTGGATTCCAGGCGAGGTCATCGCCATCACCGGGCCGAGATCGTATAGAGTCAGGCTGGAGGATGGTCGCGTCTGGAGGAGACATATAGACCAGCTTAGAAGGCGCCTCAGCACCCTTGCCAACAAGAATCCAGAGTCTCCAGTCGAAGGGGAACCGCCTCATCCGCCGCCCAGCCACATCGTGCCCAGCGACCAGTCTGCACCAGCGGTCGTTCCGGTCAGCCCAAACTCGGACAACAGCGCCCAGAGAGTTGACCAGCCTGATCCAACCCACGAGGACTCGACCCCAGTAACCAACCCGGTGGTTCCCGAGGATGCCCAGTCCAGAGAGAGTGTTGGCGACACTATGCCGGCTCGACCATCACAGACTGGTACCGAACAGACAGACAATGTTCCCGAGTTGCGCCGTTCGGGCGCAACACAAACCCCCGTCTACCTCAAGGACTATGCATGTTCGCATCTGGGGGAAGGGGTGTTATGTCCTGAGGACTCAAGGAGTTCTCACTCAGGTCCACTCACTTTACGTGGGCGTTATTCCCCCATTCCCATTGGTTGGCTCTCCCCAGCAGCCAGCTATAAAAGCAGGCTGCGGGGTCCAACCGGTTGCTGATTGCTGCGAGCCAGTTCCAGGCTTGGCAAGCACGGTCAGCCCTTTATTGTAAAATAAAGTATTGTTGCACTCATGCTCTGGTTCAGCCTCTCATTGCTCAAACAAAACAATATGCTTTTGTCTCCAGACCTTAATCATCTTAGTTGCACTTTTTCCAAAGTCGCAACCTCTTTTTTGTAATGTGGTGACCAAAACTGGACACAATATTCCAGGTGTGGTCTTACTAAGGATTTATAAAGTGGTATTAATACTTCATGTGATTTTGATTCTTTGCCTCTGTTTATACAACCAAGGATTGTATTAGCTTTTTTGGCTGCTATCTCACACTGCTATCTCAGACTGCTGGCTCATGTTTAAGTGATTGTCCACTAACTCTCCAAACTCCCTTTCACAGTTACTGTTTTTGAGCCAGGTTTAATCTAATCTGTACTTGTACCTTTGGTTTTTCCTGCCTGGGTGTAAAACCTTGCTTTTCTACACAATACATTTCATTTTGTTGGATAGGGCCCACTGTTCAAGTCTGTCAAGATCAGAGGTGGTATTCAGCAGGTTCTGACCAGTTCTGGAGTACCAGTAGTGGAAATTTTGAGTAGTTTGGAGAACCGGGAAATACCACCTCTGACTGGAGATTTTACAGTGTCTTTCTCCTGCCATGCCCACCAAGCCACGCCCACAGAACCGGTAGTAAAAAAAAAAATTGAACCCCACCACTGGTCAAGATCCATTTGGATCCTGAGCTTGTTTTCTGGGTGTTGCCTATTCCTGCCAGCTTAGTGTCCCTCTGCAAATTTGATGAGTTCCCCTTCTAGTCCCTCATCTAAGTGATTTATGAAGATATTGAAGTGTCCTGGGCCTAAGATGGAATCTTTTGGTACCCCACTACTTACTTTCCTCCATGGAAGTGTAGTATCATTAAGGACCATTCATTGAATATGGTTTATCAGCCAGTTACAAATCCATCTGGTGGTGATGCTGTCTATCCCACATATCTCTAGTTTACCAAGAAGTAGGTTGTGGTCTATTCTGTCGAATGTCTTGCTGAACTCTAAGTATAGCATGTCCACATCATTTTGCTGGTCTGCTATTTTAGTTACTCTATAAAGAATAAAATAAGATTGGTTTGGCACGATCTGTTTTTAACAAACTCATGCTAGAAACAAACTTTATTTGTTTCTAGATGTTCACAGACACTGTAAAGTTGATAAAATATGTCTTTCTGGTTCAGAACTCTTTCTGAAAAAGTATGTGGATTTTGTGGTTGCATAAACAGAGGCAGACAACAACTCTAGTGATTAGCAACCAGAATGGAATTAAAAAATCACTTATGTAGAACAGTGGAGAGAAAGTGCATCTTGTTGGCTACATATACAATGCTTTTTAGTAACATACAGAAGGTATAAACTAGCTTACCATCTTAAGTTGCAGTCAAGATAATAGGAAGGACAATCCCTGTAAGGTTTGGTACATTTTGGCAAATATTTACAGGCCCAGTTTTATCAAATGTGCAAGTATATATACCACCCAAGTTAGAATCTACTGGACTGCTTTACAAGTCAACAACCTGTTCTATGCACCTCACTAAATGGTCCAGGCAGGGCATTGATGACACATAATTAGGATGTATTTTGAAGAATACAAAAGCAATATATGATTTAGTGGATGGAAGCAATGGAAGTGAAGATGATTTCCAAGGATAGATAGATGTGTGAATTGATTAGTTTGTAGGTAGTTCTCAACTTACAACCACAATTGAGCCCAAAATTTCTGTTGCTAAATGAGACATTTGTTGTGAGTTTTGTTCCATTTTTACAATCTTTCTTGCCAAGTTGTTAAGTGAATCACTGTAGTTGTTAAGTTAGTAACACGGTTGTTAAGTGAATCTGGCTTCCCCATTAACTTTGCTTGTCAGAAGGTCACAAAAGGTAGTCACGTGACCCCAGGACACTGCAGTCATCATAAATCTGAGTCAGTTGCCAATTTTGATCACCTGACCCGGGGATGCTGCAATGGATATAAATGTGACTAGCCCTTATGAATTTCTTCAGATGAGACTAAATAGAATAATGTTGATTTATACCATGTTAAGATAACACAGGAGTAATCTGGTTTCGTCTTTAAAGCATCATGCTAGAAATTGTAAATTTTAGTCCCACCTTAGTCCCACTGCCATCTGGGTGATATTGGGACAGTCATTATCCCTTAGCCTTAAAAAGCAAGCAAAGGTGAAGCATTTCCAAAATTTATCAAGAAACTTTTGCAAGGATTAGCCCAGGCAGTTGCCAACAGTCAATACTAATTCAAAGGCACACACAAACACACACACACACACATACACAGGATCCATTATTACCCAGAATATCTCTGTGCACATTAGAAATTTTTAATGTTTTTATTTAGTGAATTTCAAAATTAGGGTTCATTTTTATATCAAGCAGACATAGTAAATTTAGGTGCATTAAGATTTGGGCATACCGTAGCATAATTCACAAATTAAGTTGATTTCTCTTGTGTTTGATTGATTTTTACCATGTGGTTTCCCATGTCTTCTTCCCACTCTGATCATTCATAGGACCAATTTTACTTGACCTTGTCCATAAAACTGCCTCCTTTATTCCTTATGATTATATTCTCTGGGCTGTTTACAGTTACACCATTCTAAAGTTAGTGCTCTTTATGCCCCATTGCAGAGAGATCTTCCTGACTAGTGTTACACTTGAGGAGTTGGGAATCAGATTCTTCAAAAGGAATACTTGGTCCATTGTCTTACAGAGAGCTTTCTGTTAATACATCCCACAATAAAGGCATAGCCCCTTGTGGTCATGCTTCAGCCTGCCATTTATTGAAACAAACAAAATTCCAGATTCAAATCCAGCAGCTGGCAAACTGGTTTGCAAGTTGGCAAACTGGACCTACTCGTATTTGCTCTTGGGGCGCAATGACTCAGCAGTTAAGGACACTGAGCTTGTCAGTTGGAAAGTTGAACGGCCTGGGTTTGAGACCCAAGCATTGCACAATGGGGTGAGCTCCCAGTTCAAAAGCATGCAAATGCAAGTAAATAGGTATCACTTTGATTGGAAGGTAACAGTATATGGTGTACTTCAGCGTATAGTCATGCTGGCCACATGGCCATAGAAATGCCTTTGGATGATGCTGAGTTCCTTGGCTAAGAAATGGAGATGAGCATCGCCCCCTAGAGTCAGAAACAACTGGACAGGAAAATCTTTTCCTTTAACCTAACTGCTCAGATCTACGTTATCAAAAATTCCAGTGGGATCAGCATATAAAGAGAATTTGTATAAGATGTTTTACAGGTGGCATTTACCCCCAGCAAGAATAGCAAGAATGTTCAAGAACAAATCAGAGAAATGTTGGAAGTGTCATCAGATACCTGGATCATACTATCATATGTGGTGGACGTGTGCAGAGGCTAAAAGATATTGGACTAAAATCCACACATGGTTGGAAAAAATGACAAAAAAGCA
This sequence comes from Pseudonaja textilis, assembly GCF_049901715.1. Classification (NCBI taxonomy): domain Eukaryota; kingdom Metazoa; phylum Chordata; class Lepidosauria; order Squamata; family Elapidae; genus Pseudonaja; species Pseudonaja textilis. The sequence continues at coordinate 149,555,806 of NC_141991.1, forward strand.
CATAGATTTAAAACCAGAGATATTTTTATTGGGTATCATGCCTGAAATATACAGTAGAGAATTGATATATTTGATTGTAAATGTATTAACAGTGGCTAGAATTGTATTTGATAAAAACTGGAAAAATGAGAAAATTCCAATGGATGACGAAGTTATTAAGAAAATAATGGAGCGCGCAGAAATGAGTAAACTGACATTTGAAATTAGAGAGCAAGAAGATAAACAATTTTATAAGATATGAGATTTGTTTTATCAATGGTTAGATTAAAAAATAGGGAAATGAAATATTTTATAATACTTTATAATAGGAGTATAATAGAATTATAGAGGTAATGTAAGGATATATTATTATTATTGAATAGATTGGTGATGATGAAATGAATGTTATAAAGTAGGCCAAGTAAAACTGGTGATTTGCTCGCATAAAATAATGGAATATTAGTAACAGTCTGCAAGTAATTAACAATGATAATAATATAAATATATATAGTAGATATATAGTATGAGGGTTAATTTAAATTAGAAGGGGAAGACTGCAGAGATTGTGCACAAGAGATTTGTACCAACTGACACACTGTATGTAATTGAGAGAAGATGTTATGTTTTATGTTTATGTTTTATGTCTGTGTAAAAAAATAAAAAAACTTTTCAAAAAATAAAAAACTCCAGTGAGATGTGCTTTACTAATTTGGAATCTAAGTAAAAAGGGCATTCAGATGGGAACTCCCACATTGGAGCCCTTTAATACTTGAAGAAATCTTGGTTTCCCATTTATAAATGGAAACAGAGTACAGTACTCCATATATCAACTGGTAACTCCCATCCTGACAGATGAGATGTTTCTGTAATATTTGTTAAAAAAAATAAGTCATGAGTATTTCGTACTGTATATGTTGCATTTAATTCAAATATTTACATCCTGCTCTTCAACTTAGAAACTTCTTAGAAATGGCTTAGAGGCTAATAAAAACCAAATCAATAAACAATTTAACAGAGGCTTTGTGCAGCTTCGATTACAGATTAGCAGAGTTGGAAGGGACCTTGTAGGTCATCTAGTCCAATCCCCCGCCCAAGCAGGAGACCCTACACCATTTCTGAAAAATGGCAGTCCAATCTCTTCTTGAAGGCCTCAAGTGATGGAGCTCCCACAACTTCCAAAGACAAGCTGTTCCATTGGTTGACTGTTCTCACTGTCAGAAAGTTTCTCCTTATTTCCAGGTTAAATCTCTCCTTGATAAGTTTCCATCCATTATTCTTTGTCTGGCCTTAGGTGCTTTGGAAAATAGCTTGACCCCCTCCTCTCTGTGGCAGCCCCTCAAATATTGGAAGACTGCTATCGTGTGTCCCCTGGTCCTTGTCTTCACTAGACTAGCCAAGCCCAGTTCCTGTAACGGTTCTTCATATGTTTTAGTCTCCAGTCCCCTAATCATCCTGGTTACCCTTCTCTGCACTTTTTCTTGAGTCTCAACATCTTTTTCATAGAACCTTCGTCCTCCGATTTCTGCCTCTGAATGCATTGTTTGTAATTACATTCCTTTGAATGCCCTTTAATTAGTCAGTTAATTAGTCATCTGCAAAAGTCAACTAAGTTTTCCTTTGGTTATTGTTTTCTTCCCTTTACCTAGTGTATATTAAATTACAGAGTAAAGCAGGGGTCTTCAAACTTGAGAGCTTTAAGACTTGTGGACTTCAACTCCCAGAATTCCTCCTCCAGTCATGTTAACTCAGGAATTCTGGGAGTTGCCTTCAAACTTGGGAAGTTTGAAGACCCTTGGAGTAAAGTGATGAGTGACCTGTAGCTAATCTCCCAAGAAAATGAATTATTTAATTAAGCAGCAATGGAAAGGTTAATTCATCAAAGATCCTGCTACTGAGCTGAACAGAATAGTAGCAAAAGTGTCGAGGAGAAAATTTTTCACTAAAGACATGGTTATTTCCAAGAGAAACATTTATTTATTCCCAGGGGATGCAACAGTTGTACAATTGTGCTTTTCTACAAAACATGACCCACAACTCAAACATACACAAAATTGGGAGGATAACCTTAAGTAGCCATGGAATTCAACAGGATGGTAATGACAATATATTGGTTTTCTCCAAAAGGGAGGCAAAAGGGAGGCAATTGAAAGTTAAAATTTTGGAAGAAACCATGAATTCAATTATTTCAAATCAGTTCTCATAATCCTAAAAGCAGAAAAGTACTACAGTGAAAACCAGAAAATATCTCCTTAATTTAGATGCCTGCAGATCACCAAAGCTGTTATGTCTAAATTGAGACCAGTTGCAAGTAATAACTGTCAGAGAAACAGATAGATGGATTACACTTGGGGAAATAAAAAGATTAAAAATGCAATTAGAAAAGAATAATGCAAAAGAGGAGAGACTGGAGAGGGGAAAAGATGAGGAGGTGGGTGAGACTGAAGAAAGGTCCACAATGAGGAAGCATGTTTCCAGCAGGAGCTAAGTTTACCTGTATTGTGTTGTGACCCAATGGTTTCTGACTGCCATCGTTGGCAAGGAATTAGAGGAAAGTTTCTATGGATATGAAAGACTAGCACTGGATTGTTGTGCTGATTTCTCTATCCCTGTTCTCCATTCTTCAAATTGAATTGATGCCTTTTTCAAAAAGAACTTGTTGATAGCTGTGTGCTGCCTATGATACGTGACATTTACTTCATTGAAAATATATTTCCTCTATTTTCATGTGGGGATCGAAAGAAAAAAAGTTTGACGCCAGCAGTTTCAGGGGAATATAGATTTGTTGCATGCAAACAATGGATAAGACTAAGAGCCAGCAAAATGGCCTGAACCAATGTTTCTCATGATACCAGCAGAGACCACGTCAAGTCTGGAGCCTTTTTCTAAGTGACAAAAACACAGTCTTAAGAATAGCAATGGGAGCAGTGCTTGCTTCTCTGATTGTGGCAGGAAACAGAAAATATGAGGAGGGCTGAGTGAAGAGCAGGTGTCAAATGCCTTAGGAATGTTCCAGCAAACTGGCCAAAAAACTTGAACATTGAGTTTCCTTGCCCCCTCCCCCCGCCTTCACTCTCTCTGCTTTGCTAAGTGGAGATAAAATGTTTTTCCCAAGGCAAAACATCATAAATTTTGGTTCCAGGAAATGGATTCTTCCAGCTGTTGACCCCCCCTCTCCTTATGTTAATTGGACTAATTCTGAAAAGCTCTTTCTTCACACACAGGCGCTTCACCCAAAATTGAGAGGCACTGCAGGGAGAAGCAAGAAATCATCCTGAATTGATTGGAAAATAAAGGATCACAAGAAGAATGAATTTATTTGGGAAGGTGTTCCCCATTCGTCACAGGCCAAATATATGTTGATCAGTTGGTCAGGTCTGCATTTCATCATGGTCAAAGCAATGATGGATAGAAAGAGATGGTTTTGTTTTTCTTCCCAATCACTGAAGTAGTTTGGGGAGGAGGGGGGTAATGTTTATATGCATCTCAGATATGTTTGCAAAAGAATTGCCCTAGTCGAAAGCCCTGAGTTTTTCTATGAGCAGTATTTCCTCCTCTTGCCCATTTGTATCCCCCTTGTGTGGCCAAAAGCAACTCACAGCCCAAGGAGTACCTCAACCTCAACTACTATAGAGGCTAAATTGAGAAAATAGATCTGCGTAGACCTCAATTCTAAATATCCCTTGACTGTAGAGCTCACTGGAAGGATATAAGATTCATCAGGATCTCTGAGTGAAATATTTCGTTCAGAATTGTTGCTATCATATATACCAATCATAGCATTACTTTAATGGTAAGCAATATTATATCAAGTGCAGAAAAGGAGTGAGAAGTCACTGGCAAAAGAAACTAAAAGCAGGAAACAACAGAAAGGGAAATGTAACTAAATCTTATTTACACAAGCATCATTCATTATAACCATTCATCTCTTTCTTGAAAGTTATCCTGGCTTCCATCATGATCACATATTACTTTATATATTGCCTTTTGTTGTTTAAACAATACCTCCTCTCTTGTTTTCAAGATCTTATCAACTCTAGCCAGGCATAACCTCAGTTTTCCCCTTCCTCTTAGTTTATTCAAATTTCCCTTGGTAGATTGGCTTTGCTATTCAATCCTTAACCTCAGGGTACTTTTTATATACATTATTTTTATATTCACCATATACTTATTAGCCATTCATTCTCGATTCTAACTTTTCTTGTTTTGCAAAATATACTTCTTAAGTATTTTACTCCCACTTCAAGCAATTTACTTTTATATATCTTCCTACATGAGTAAACTTCAAACAGTATACTATATTCCATTTTCTTTATCAACCATAACTATTTCTTCTTGGATATATTAATTTGCATCTTGCCTATCACATACTTCAAATCATGTAAGTTTTTAGATAAAAATACAACACAGTACAGATGGATTCAAAATGCCCCTGACCAATAGACCTCTGATGTGTGACAAAAATTCCTCAAATGTGTAGCCATAAATATCTTAAATAACCAAAGGAACCTTGCATAACCTTATCTTATTCTTCTGTAGTTCTGTATGATCCAATGGCATCATTTTACTAGGCATGTCGGTCAGCAACTGCTTCTTTGACTTACTCTAAGTTCATACATGTTCATCAGAGATAGCATCAAATCACCTTGATTTCTTTCAGCTCTTTTTAAAATTGCACCAGGATCTTCTTCAAACATCCTTCTGCAAACATCCTTCCCCTGACACAGGATTAAATTTTATTGCTTGCATCTGCAATAATTGGAATTATGACAACTGGGCTGCAAAAATCCAGAGCGCCATTAGATGGCAGACAGATACAGAAAATGAACTCTTTTCTAAGTTAGCAGTCACCCAAATAGTCATAGCCCAGGTCCACTAGCCCTAAAATCCTGGAAGGTTGTATAGCAACTTATGCATCTATGCTGATAATCTCTGGGGGCTTTTTTTAATGCCCCCACACAGCTTGATAGATAGCTGAGACTTGGAAGAAAGAGAGCTTTCTCCATTGTGCTGTCATGATTAGCAAATCCTACCTTTTCATAGGAGTCGCTATGCTAGTGTAACTTTCTTTTAACATTTGAAGCATTTTCTTTTTAAACTTCTGGTTCTTTTAATGCTATTTTTATTCAGTTCTTTGTGAGTGAATGGATGCAGGATTTTAACAATCTTTGAAAGATTGTTCCAATAGTTGAGGGGTTATCACAGGGGTGTCAACCTATTTTCTAGGAAGGCCAGATAAGGAATAATGGATGGAAACTGATCAAGGAGATATTTAACCTAGAAATAAGGAGAAATTTTCTGAAGGTGAAAACAATCAACTAATGAAACAGCTTGCCCTCAGAAGTTTGTGGGAGCAGGAGCTTCATCACTGGAAACTTTCAAGAAGAAATGGACACCCATCTGTCAGAAATAGTGTAGGATCTCCTGCTTGGACAGGGGGTTGGACTAGATGACCTACAAGGTCCCTTCCAATTCTGTTATTCTGATGTTATATTTCATAAACCTCACTGGAAATTATATATTTCAGAGCCATCTATAAATCGATGGTCTAAAAAGGAGATTATGTGAAAAGATATTTGGACAGAAACATAAAGCATGAAGAACAGCCTGCTCCTATCTTGCTGGATATAAATCCTGGAAGTACATTGTAGGACCAGGCTGAGGATAGGGTGTAGTGAATATTAGAAAAATCAAGGCTGTTCCAGTCATAACAAACATCTATGCAGAGGAAGAGATCAGAAGGCACATGCCAAATTTATTCAGTCTTTGTGTCCCATCATTATGGAGCCAATAGTGAGCTTGAAATAAAAATTTGTTTTCTTTCACTTTCTCTTAGTGTTCTTTGCAAAGGACTACATCATTCGGGCTGCTGTTATTTAAACATTTACTGGGTTCTTCTATTTTCTACTGGCCCTTTAACTTAGTAGTATCTTTGGGATTTCTTCATTTCTTTCTTGCTGTGACTCTCATGAAGAGTTTACGGAACAGTTGTTGTTTATTTTTGTTGACCCTTCAAAACAGAAGGTAAACAAGATAAATAAAAGAAAATAACACTCTGAGTGAAAGACTCATGCTGAACCAGTGTAGAAAGTGTGCTTTGCACAAGGCGAAGTTGGGAGAGGGGAAGAGAAGAGGAAAGTGTGTGGGTTATGGTTGGAGAGAAGGCTAAATATAGCCCAGACCACAGCAATGTTTTATGTGGCCCATCTGGGGTTTTAGTCTTAAATTAAGTTCTGTTTGGCAGCGGGAAGTGGAAAACCCGAGCACATTTGAGTAAGAAAATTGTTTGCCTATCAAAGAGGCTCATTGTGCCCTATGTCTGTTGGTTTGTGAAAGAGCCATGGAGGTATGAGGATGGGGGAGGGGGAGGGGAGGGAGGGAGGGGGGAACCCTCCTAATGCCTTTAGCATCTGAGGGTTTGGCCAGACTGAAGTTCAAGGAACTCGTATTAGGTGCAACCCCGTCCTCCATCAACATGGCTCTTCTGAAGAACTTGCCAGATGGAGGAAACTTAGGGGCTGGCAAGTCTTCTGACTCAATTTAGTGAAGTAGCTTGTTATTCTTCTACATAGGCATACCAGGGAATGTGCACTTCAAACTAAAAAATTCGTTGGAAAATAATGGTTAGCCGTTCCAAATTCTAATTCTTGCAGCCTATATCGCACAAATCTCATGATTCAACTTTATCAGTCTTCTTTTTTGCTTTTGTTTTTTGTCCCTACCACACCTCTGTACCCTTAGCTTTGTAATTTCTTGCAGATGAAAATGTAATTGAGACTCTCAAATATTTATGCAATTTTTTTTGTTGTGATTCTTATTACAGTGTGACCTTATAAAAATAAAGTACTTTGCTATGGATTGGGAAATTTTCTTACAGTTAGTAATTCAAGCTGCATATTATGGTCACAAATTCACACATTTTTTATGGCCAGCACAAGCTTGCTTTTTCTGCTTAATTAAAGATTCCTCCCACTATGAGCCCAAGATATACAACTACCATCCATAGTATTTAAAAGAAAGTGGCTTTGTTGCTCTTTTCTATATCAATTCCAGCAAATCCAATGAAAAATAGAAATGGACATTCTTTGCACCATAGAGACAAAGGGACTTTCTCCAGCCTGATCCCCTCAAGATGTGGAGATGATGACTTCTTTATGGCAAGGCATAAAGCCCACCCAAGCACCCAACCTTGAATAAGCATCAGAATAGACAAGGTTATTCTAGAAAATACCTTTGAGCAATTAAAAGAGGGTGTTTTTTTTTTTTTTACAAATAAAGAAGAAAGGGCTCCACTGGCAAACTCAGTGAGACCAGATTCCCAAGTAGATTAAGACCAAAATCCAGAGCTAGTGAAAATCTTGCTAGAAACTAGAGCTACAATCCAGATGGATCATTTCAGTGACTATATTAATTAGCATGCAATGAGTTTATTTATGTATTTGTTTGTTTGTTTGTCTTGTATTCCACTCTTCTTGCCTAGAGGCTACTCCCCAATGCTGAAGTAAAGATTCAAGGATGTGTTTTGTTTTGTTTTGCTACCACAAATGTCGTCTAACATCTTCCTCTCACAAATTGCACCTTCCTTCCTTCATCCACAATACTGGGCATCATCTATGAATGTTACGAAGTAGTTTCCTGCCCTTCATTCTGATTGGTATTATATACAATGGTCTGAAAAATAAATTCCAATGGCTGAGTAGAAAATCGTTTCCTTTTTCATTTGTGTTTAACCAATAGTCATGCTTTAATTCCCTTTGGTCCCGTCCCCCACAAAAAGTACAAATATTCTCTCCATCCAATTGCTAAATCCTCATTTTTTAGTTTCTTAATGAGTCTCATCACTGTAATCATCTCTTTTAAACAAGGATTATTACTGTGCATGCAACTTACTATTCGCTAGCATTAAATTGCATCAGTTCCAATAAATGACTTGCACTGTGCTTTCTTTTTCCTGTTCCTTTTGGTACACTGCAAAATTCATTTTTAAGCACAATTTCATAAGATTACAAACTTCTATAATTTTTACAAAATATGTTTCTTGCAATATTATCTACCTGCTTTGATTATGATTTAGCTACCACCTCAGTTTAAAATTATCCTTTCTACATATATCTATCAACATTTTATTTGCTAAATTAACTTTTCCTGGTAAGTTTCATCAAGACTTTTAACAACATATATGTTACAAATATATTGACTCTATGTGCCATGAGACAATAAGAATCTGATTTTTCTTTCAAATACAGAATCACATCCAATTTCAAGTAAGCATTTATTTGCAAACATGCTGTTTCCTTGTTTGTTTCTCATTGTATTTACAATTCCTGGGCAGATCTGTCTTTTATGTCTCTCTATTATATATGTTTTAGTCTGCCTTCTCAAATTTCAAAGAAGCAATGAGAATATTTATGGGAAAAATCAATAAAAACGAACAAAGCTACCATATGAGGGAAAATGGCAGAAGATATTCTACAGATGTTATATTGCTAGGCTGGATAAATCATACACAATAAATTTGGAAATGCTACAGTAAAGAAGGAACGCTTTATCCAAAGTACTGATTATGTGGGAGAAAAAAGCCCCTGGAAAAACAAAACAGCAAAAACAACAATTAAAATGTTCCAAACAGAAATGAATAATAATATTCATAGTAAAGTGTAAAAATATTCAAGTGGCAAGTAGCTACTACTTCTGACTGGGGGAGAAAGAAAAGCAGGAAAAGAAAGGGAGGGCTGCTAGAACGCCAGAATGTTCTTTTAACTTTAGATATTTTTTGTTTGTTTTGCTTTTTTAAAAAAATCCTTTAAATACCGTCTGTATGTATATATTTTTTCTTTTGCTTGAATGTTTTATTTAACCAATAAAAAAAGAGATGTATTTTTTTAAACAAAATTCAATAGTTTGTTTAAATTACATCCTTTTCAACAAGAAATGATCTCATTGCATTTATGTTGGTGGTAATATAGTGAAAATAACATTTTATTTTAGGTATAAAGTAAGTGTTCCATTTCAGTAAAAAGTTTTATTCTCTGTGTGATAGAACTGAGTTCTCAACGAAGAAAATGAACTCAGTCAAAAGACTGTTCAGCATTGGAAAAACAAACATCTGACTAATGTTGTGATGATTTTCCTTTTTTTTGATATTCTGATTCTAAAAAAGTTCTGATGATGGAGATGCAATAAATTTGAAATAATCTAATACCAAGTTTTGTTCACTGGTATTTGCTTATTGTTTAGATGCTATTACTACAGGTAGTCTTCAACTTATGAACTGGCTCTCAAACTATCAAACTTTAGATGTTTTATGTAAAAACCTACTACATTTCTCTCTCTCCCTCTCTCTCCCTCCCTCTCTCTCTTTCTCTGATAGAAAGTAGTGTAGAAAGTTAGCACCTATCCCTCTCCTAGAAGAATGAAATATTTTGAGAAATATTAAAAAGGCAGAGTATTATATTTCCCTGGATGAGAAATGGAGAAACATGCTCTTGAAAAGCAGCCCCCACCTTTCTTAATAGCCCTCAGAAGATGTCAGCACTTAAGAGATAAAGAGATAGATAACTCTATTCATAGGCAAAAAATCCCTGCAGCAAGGTCTGAACAAAGGTAGGATTAGCCCACAGCCACAATAGGAATTGCCCAACAAGCCCCTTCATTGCATCAGCCAAACTTCAGTCAAGCTTAGTTCAGACAAACTCCTAAGATTTGTATATAACCCCAAGGGAGTCTGACAACAGCCAATGGAATACATGTTCTTGCACAGGAATAGGATGTTCAAGTGCAAAGCCCAAGAGAAAGGTATAAAAACCCCTCATCCTCAACTCCATGTGATCTGCTGCCCAGAATCACACATGCTTGGTGATTCTGCTTCATCAATAAATGGAACCTCTTTCCAATCAACCTCCAGCCTCCATTTTGTCTTTAGTGCCTTTCTCCCAGCTTGGAACTGAACCAGATGAATATTTCTTCCAACAGTAGGATCTACGATGAAACACCACCACCACCTCTTTTGCACCATTTAAAGAAACAATTTGATGGACAGAACAATGTATTCAATATGTATATCTCCATGCCAATGTCCCTTCTTTTATACACATGCTCTTTGCTCAAACCTCAGCAGATTGACTATACAAGTTTAGCTAAGATATTTAAAACTGTGGTTTGAATCAACAATTCTTTCTGGGAACCTTGGAGCTTTTCTCAAAGTTTCACATCTTTTTATATGAAGTTCTCCAAAACGTACTGGAGTAGAGAGGCAACTTCAAACAGAGAGAAGAAAAAATGCAATTTTTGAAGCTAACTTTAGAAGAGCTGATTTGAGAGTCTGACTCATGTGTTTGTTTTTAAAAATGCTCTAGCAATGCTGGGAGAGGAATTGGTGATTGGAACAATTTAGTAATAGAGCATGATACACTTGTATCTCATACTTTAATCTTTCAGTGAAATAAACCCTTTCTAACTATGATTGTAAACTGTTCATTTAGCAGCTTGGGGACAGCTCAGCGATAGACCCTTTCAGATCATTATGGGGGATAATGTTCACAAGCTAAGAAGACTCAACAACAGCCTTCCACAAGGTTCTGTACTGGCACCCAACTGTTCAATCTTGATATCTCAGATATGCCAGCTACAAGGGGATGTAAATTTGGATTTGCAGATGACCTGGCCCTAGCAGCGCAAGATAAAAACTTGGAAGTATTGGACTGTCGCCTCTCTGAGGACCTGAAGTTCCTGGGAAAATTATTTGCCGACTGGAGACTCATACCCAGTGTCAGCGAAACAGTGAGCACCTGTTTCCATCTCAACAACAAACTCGCCAATGCCATCCCAAAGGCCTATCTGAATAACAACCTACTCCCTTATGATCCTCATCCCAAATACCTCAGAGTAACTTTGGATCACGCTCTCGCCTATAAAAAAACCTAGAGAATAAGTTCGCTAAAATCACTACCAGGAAAACTTAGTCCAGAAACTCTCAGAATATCAGCACTAAGATTGGTCTACTTCACACCTGACTACTGTGTCCCTGTTTGGCTTAATAGCTGCCATACTAGCAAGATCAATGCTTGACTAAATGATACAATGAGGATCATAAGCGGCTGCATAAAATCTAGTCCTACTTTCTGGCTCCCCGTCTTGAGCGGTATTAAACCACCAGCTCTACGAAGGTAAGAAGCCTTAGTGAAGGAGTATAACAAAATTTTGAGAAACCCACTTCTCCCTGTGCATGCTGATCTTCCTCATCTATCAGTTGGCAGGCTTAAATCCAGGAAGCCCTCTCTGGCACTTGCTCAACAGCTGTCTAACAACTTTGACATCAACACACAGTGGAAAGCCAAATGGGCTGCTGAACGTCTAGGTACAGCAATTACATAGATGACCCTACACAAAAAGGTGCCAGGTTTTGACCTTCCTCACCAGCATTGGTCAACTCTGAACAGGATCCATACCCAACATAAAGTCTGCCAGGACTCATTGTTTAAGTGGGGTCTTGTCTCTACCTCTCAGTGTGACTGTGGTGCTCCTCAACAAAATGTTTATCACATTGTGTCCAAATGTCCATCAAGAGCTTACTCCAGCCCAATGTCTGATTTTTTCAACATAGACCACCCAGTCCTTGAATGGCTGGGTGGACTGGACATTAGCATTCGAACCACTGTAAGTTCATGTATTTTCCATACACCAAATAAATAAATTTAGCAGCTTGGAGACAGCTAACAAACAGAGAGAAGTCATTTACAAACTATTCACTTTTTGTTTATTTAATATAATAATGTGTTCCTTGACCAGTGGCTTGGTTGCACTGATAGCTCTTCAGTGGAATTCTAAATACATTACCTGAAGGACTTGGTGAGATTAACTTCCCTGTTTACAGCATACATTACCTGCCCCTAGTTGTTCTGTCCCAGCTGAAGTTTCCGAAAGCAAACACAGATAAACTCCAAAACTATTATTCCACAAATAACCCTCTTTATAGACAAAAGATGGCTTGCAGCCAATTAGTCCAATAAATCAGAGTCTGTAATCATCACACTAACTCCTTCAAACTTTTGTCTTTTGCAAAGGCAAAAGCCGTTTGAAACCAGACTTATATTCCCTAGAGGGAGGGGCCATTAATTAGCATTCTTACTCCAGAGTCACCTTCCTGATTGCTACCGGTGAACTACAACACTAGTCTAAACACCTATCTCTGCTTTTAACATTCAATCATAATTTTGTATTAGCAGACAGCTGAGGGAAACCAACATATTTCTTCTGTATTCATAGACAAAGAGAAACAGGGTTGGGCAGAGAATGTACAGAATGCATTTGAATATCTTAAAAATGCACTTGTTGAAATGCATTGAGCAAAGGACTACATGCTATCACAGTCACAGAAGTTGGACAGAAATCCACATTATGGGGAAACATAATTCTGATTACTTTTAATCAGGAAGCCAGACTTCTTACAAGAGGAAACAAAATGCTGATTGCATATTTTTAAACACAGGGCTTTGGATGGATGAATCAGTAGGTACAGAACAACTCCTGTCTGCTTCCTTGCTAGGACTCTCTATGGCAGTATTGTAAGTGGTTGCGGTGGTGGTGGTGGGGAGGGAGAATATTATGGACCCATTCAAAGAAAGTGGGAGGCAGGCTTCAAAATGTCATCGCTGAAGAATGGAAGTGTCCTGATTTAAGTGCATTTTTGTTTTGTAACCACTTTGAGGTATGGTACTTTATTCTTTGAGAAGTCTCATGTAAAGGAGACCAGTGAAATATGGTGGACATAATATACTTACATTTCAGCAAGGCATTCCACAAAGTAGTGTAGGAAGTTAGCACCCACACCTCTCCTAGAAAATTGAAATAGTCTAGGAAATATTAAAAAGGCGGAATATTTCCTCTAAAAAGAGTAGAAACTCAAAAGCAGAAACTCACCTCAGAAGTAGAAACTCACCCCCACCTTTGTTAATGGGTGGGCCATTAAGGCCTGGGCCAGACTACTTTACATAACAAGGAGCTCCAGGTAAAGCTATAGCAGTTGCCAAAAGCCCTTTTAAGAGTATCATCCAGCAAGGCTCAACCAAGCCTGGAACTCAAGACAGCCTACAGAGTTGCCCCTGGGAGTCTGACAGCCAATCAGAATACACGCTCCAAGTCAAATCCCAACAGAGGGTATAAAACCTAGGCACTCTCAGCACCTCAGCCCTTTTCCTTGATTATCCTTCCCTTTCACTCTGGAGCTCCAAGCCATGTGGTCCTGATATTAAACCTTCCAAACAGCCTCCATGTTTCCAGTATCTTTTTCCCCTCTTGGAACTGAACCCAGAAGGATATTTCTTTCAACAGTAGAACACAACCTACTTCTTGGTAAGCTAGAAGAAAGTGGGATAAATAGCATCACCACCAGAAAGTCCATTTACCTCTTGAAAAAAAGCACCTTTGGGACAAGACATCTTGAGCAACAAGCAGAGCAGTGTTTCTCAACCTTGGCGACTTTAAGACATGTGGACTTCAACTCTTAAAGAATTCACATCTTAAAGTTGCCAATGTTGAGAAACAATGAAGCAGAGACAGACTTAATTTTCTGTGCATGCATAAAATGTGCTAGCAAAGCTTGGGAACTTTTCCACTCCCAGATAATCTGTGCAGCAAAAGCAAGAGCCGCCAGAGTTAAGAATAGGATGCTTGGCAGTGTAGGGTGTGTCCAAGGGTATTTTTGTTGGCATGGTGTTTGGACTAAGTGCCTTGGTGTTGTTGTTTTTTAATCTCCGTTTGCTTATTTAGTTACTGCCTTTTTGACAAAGCATTCAAGAGAGTTAATGGTTTCATAGTAAAGTAAAGAAAAGTTACCATAAACAAAAAAAAAATTCTGAGGTCACAGAGAATGTCTTCCGAGGACGACTTTTGGACTGAACTAGTCTCAGTATCATTTTAGAAATACTGTTACCTCCACTTTAGCTTCCAAAACAAATCTCCACCCCCACTTAGACAACCATATCCTTTTGACATCCAAACAGGAATGATCTTTCTGATAACAGCAAAGTCAAATATATCCACCCAGCGACCTGGATCTATTAAACAAAAGCACTGAAATCAGCCATTTATGGAGATTCTCAGTCATCTATGTCATGGTTGTCCCAAAGGTGCTTTTTCAAGAGGCAACTGGTTTTTCTTTGAAGTTGTTTCACTTCTCATCCAAGAAGCTTCTTCAGCTCTGACGGGATTCCCCATTCCCCACCATCCAGTCAGAGTTGAAAAAGCTTCTTGGATGAGAAGTGAAATGTCTTCAGAGAAAAACCAGAAAGTCCAGTTGTCTCTTGAAAAAGCACCTTTGGGACATTGAAATCAGCCGTCTTCATTCTGAAAGGCTAAATACGGGTTGGCTGAAACTACTCAGGGATAATTGCCAGCACTACTTGGTTTAGCCCAGGAGGAACAAGATCACATGCAAGTAGAATCAAGCAAAAGGGCGGCGGGGTGTGTGTGTGTGTGTGCGTGTGTGTGTCCTGCTGTTGGAAAGGACATTTTTTTTAGAAAGGTGTGTATTAACTAAGGCTTCATGCCACCTTCGGTGAAGTTAGGAAAGGGGTTAAATGAACAGGAAGAGCGAATCAATGCAAATGAAGTAATTAGCATTCCTTTTATTTCTGTTGATGTTGTAGACCTAGAGCTTCAAAGGGCGCCTTCTAACATGCCCTGTTGCTCAGCAATAAGCTGCCTGCAAAGGAATCAATCAATTAATTTAATTAACTAATTAATGTTTTATTGCTGACGTTAAGAAAATACAGAGAAAAAAGTTTACAACATCAACAATAAGAACAAAAAAAAAACCCACTAAGATTTAAAAAAGAGATAATACAGTATACATTTGTCCAACAGATAAGCTAAGCAATTCTATTACTAAAACAGACAGAAAAAAGAACAAAAATCTAAGCTTAATCTATTAAATTAGTATATAAATCATATAGTGTACACTATAAATATATATTAAATATATATCGCATATATGCAGTATTCCAGCCCAAATATTGATTTGATTTGGATTTCTCTTCTGTCCACTTAAAGAAAATATTGTATAACCACTTAAGGATAAATAGAATAAAGGCTTGTCCCAAAACTCAATGATACATTGCAAGAGATTCTGCTCCTTTTCCTTTGTAAGTCTACATTGAATATGTTGCTTGTTGTAAGCACCATCAGATCCTAAGTGACTGATCGGAGAACCAGGATAAGTTTGAGAATGTACTTTTTTCCATGAGGAGTTACACTTGTTGAATAAGGTTTGAGATGGAGGTTTCTCCTCCAAAATGAGTTTTGGCAAGAATTGTGATATGCAAATCCTCCTGCTAGCCTCTATTGACATGTAACCTAGCACTGGCCTCAACGTTGAATTGGAAGTGCAATAGAGAGTACAAATCTTTGCTCTTGAGAATGTGGTTCGGACTGCCTCCATATTTTTTTTTTTTGCTTCACTGTGGGCACATGTTTCCATACCATAGACTCCAAGATGCATGAGTATAGTTGTGACCTAATTGTTTCCATGGTGGTTAGCAAATTTGAGTAAACAATTGGAACACAATTCCCAAGTTGTTAAAATTCTTCTTGTTATCTTCCTCAATCTGATTGCACTTGATTTTCCATTTATGAAAGAAATAGAAGCAGATCATTTTGTGAATGCAACCACTTTTGTTTGACTATAATTTTTAATTTATTTTCATATGATAAGACTCATCAACTCTGTTAGAGGCCAGCTGGTGCCAAGGAAGGAAGTCTGCAGTCCATCCTTTTTTACACATTTTATGGGGTATCCAATAAACTTATATGGAAGAATCTTGAAAATATTCAACATTTTGGGGAACCAACGGAACCAATTTGGACTGGCTAATTATCAAGTTGAAGCATGACCTACATATCCTTTTTTCAACCAACAGATTGAACTGTTTAGATTGGCTGAATTCATACAACTTGCTAAAATGGAGTTGGTTCATTTGTGGTCCACAAGTTGTGGAAACCCAGCTATTATCTCAGCAATTTCTATAAACGAAGCTACCGCATTAAGCCATAATGTGATTCATTGGTGAATGTTAGATGAATACAGCAATATTTTGTTAACCTGGTTAACACATTCTATGAATCCAACATTTATGCACTTATAATCTTGGGCTTGTTAAATTGTTTATATATTGCAATGGTTCATACAGCTAATCATTTGTCTTTTGCAAATTATATTTCAATCCAGAGGCAGATATTGCTCCAGCCCAATTGGAGAAGCATGTTAGAAAAGACTGGTTTGTTAATTCACAGATTAAATAATGAATATAATTATTATAAAACACTGGCAACTAAATCAGACTTTCATGCCATCTAGAATAGTATCTTGCCTAGGAGACTCAAAGCTATCATGTACACGAGTTTCTATTATTCAGAATTATTCTGTGTCTGAACACCAGAGCTGAACTTAACTACTTAGGTGTATTAATAAAACCTAAGCCTAAATAAACCTCCAAAGGGAGCAGAACTGCAGCAAAAAAAGAGAGAAGGATATAAAACACTGCTTCTAATTGAAGAGTTGTGCTTAGTGGTATACAGAGGATCCAAAGTAAGAGTCAACAGATGAGTCAGGAATAAAACATCTTCTCTGCTGTAGTGCCAGAAAATGCATCATGGTTCTAGAGACTATACAAGTGAACTTTAACCCAAGATGTCCAGCACAAGGCTATTGAATATTCATAGGCTTTTAGATGTCAACCTTAAGGAAAAGGCATATATATTCAATTAACTTGCCAATTCCATCCTTCCAAAACAGCTCTTTCTGCCCTTGTTTGAGGTATCAAGGGTGATTTATATATTTATTTAAAATATTTGCATGGCTGCCCATATCCTAGAGCACAAATCTGGATAGTTCACAACAGTTAAACCAAAAAAACTGGGGGAGACAAGACATGATAGCAGTATTCCAATATTTGAAGGGCTGCCACAAAGAAGAGGGGGGTCAAATTATTCTCCAAAGCACTTGGAGGCCAGGACAAGAAACAATAATTGGAAACCAATCAAAGAGAGAAGCAACTTGGAATTAAAGAGAAACTTCCTAACAGTGAGGATAATTAACCAGTGAAACAGCTTGCCTTCAGAAATCATGGGTGCTCCATCACTGGAGGTGTTTAGACAAGACTAGACAGTCACTTGTCTGAAGTGGTATAGGTTCTCCTGCTTGAGCAGGGGGTTGGACTAGAAGACCTCCAAGTTCCCTTCCAGCTCTATTCTATTCTATTCTATTCTATTCTATTCTGTTCTGTTCTGTTCTGTTCTGTTCTATTCTAATTTTAAAAAACCTTAAAAAACAAAAAGCCTCACTGCCTCAACCAGTGTGCTGGCATGCTCCCCCAAACCATCCACAGGCTCATGTCTCATTCTACCTTAATGCCCGAATAAAAAGCCTGATCTTCCGAAGGCTAAAAGATTGGGGGGACTGCCACAACCTCAGGAGGAGAATATTCCACCTGCCAGGGGCAACTATGGAAAAAGCAATGTCCCTCTAGATGGGAATATTTAAGGGAAGGAACATGGAGCATGACCATTCTATCCACCTTTCAGTGGTATCCAACCCTAAGCCTTATAGGTTTTGAAGGTGATAACTAGCACATGTTGAACTGCAGCTTGTGCAACAAGAGTGCAATTTGGGCAAATTGAGGGCACACAATATCCCATATGCCTCCTCAGTCTGGACTACTTGTGAAGCCCAGGTGATCTTCGAGGGCAGCTCCATGAAGAGCCCACCTGGTCTATAAGAATATATAAGAATAAAATAAATTCAAAATGATAAAGTAGTAAAATGCAAATATTAACATACATATTTAATCTGCATTATTATATGCGCTTGATACACAGACTTTCCTTCTGTATCTTCCTTAGGAGAAAACCTTTTGGCCATCCTTTCAACTGTTTCCTTGTCCACAAAGTGTGGGTCAGATACTGATCATTCATTATCCCTAAGCAATTCTTCATTTCCATATGGTTCTGCAACCCAACAAGACAGACACAGGCTTCAGAAAGTAATTAGGCCTGCAGAAAAAACAATCGCTACCAAACTGCCTTCCATTGAGGACCTGTATACTGCACAAGTCAAAAAGAGGCTGTGAAAATATTTACAGACCCCTCACATCCTGGACATAAACTGCTTCAACTCCTACCCTCAAAATGATGCTATAGAACTCTGCACACCAGAACAACTAGACACAAGAACAGGTTTTTTTTCCCCAAACTTCATCACTCTGCTAAACAAATAATTCCCTTAACACTGTCCAACTATTTACAAAGTCTGCATTACTATTACTATTAATCTTCTCATCACTCCTTATCACCCATCCCCTCCCACTTGTGACTGTATGACTGTAACTTTGTCGCTTGTATCTTACAATTTATATTGACTTGTATGATTTGATTGCTTATTGTACCCTAGGACTATTGTTAGGTGTTGTACCTTATGATTCTTGTTGAATGTATCTTTTCTTTTTATGAACACTGAGAGGATACGCACCAAGTCAAATTCCTTGGGTGTCTAATCACACTTGGCCAATAAAGAATTCATTCATTCATTCATTGTGGTGTTTTTTTCCCCCTTTCCTTTTCAAGGGGAGAAGGGATCTAGTGAAATAAACCATGTCAGCCCATCTGAAGCGTGAAGTCCTGTTGATGGTCTCCTCATTCAATATTTCCTAGACAGATATTTGTTATTTGCATTTTTCATGAAAGGAAAACAATAGAGGCTGTTTTGGGTTGTTGCAGCAGCAGCAGCAGCAGCAGCAGCAGCAGCAGCAGCAGCAACAGCGTAACTAGGGAACATTAGTTTTGCTCCATCCATACATTTCCACCTTCACTGGAAAAGAAGAGGCTGGCAGAGCATGTGATTACCCCTTGAAAATCCTAGGCTCCTTTGCAAACTGGCTCTACTACCTTCAGTAGTGGAGCCAAAAACATTCCCATCCCACTCCCTGCTTTCAAACTCTCCCTGCCCTCCAGCAGGTCACCTGAGGTCTGAGAACAGTAGTGACATGTGGCAGCTGATTCCATCTATGGGGTTTTATGAAAGGCTTGTCCTTACAAGACACTCTGCCCTAGGCTACAACTTGTATGTAAATATGCATCTTAGAAACACAATCGCCTTTTTGATTTCCCCCGATTAAGATACCACACACAGAGATGTGTGTGCAGCAGAGCCATGGCAGGACACACAAATATTTCATCCGCTTTCATTTTCAGTGAATATAAAGGAGAAGGAGAACAGCCACCACAGTGTAGGGATGAAAGTGTTAGACTAGGAAGGGGGAGACCCAGGTCTTGGTTCCCCGTCAGCCATGGAAGCTCCCCGGATGTCTTGGGCTGGTGATTCCCTTTCGGTCTGACCCACCATACAGGGTTGTGGTGGCGGTGAAAAATTGGAGGGAGCATTATGTATGCCTCCTTATGTACCTGTACAAAAACTGGGATCTAATTTTAGTAAACCATACATGAATGAAAAATAGAGAATGAATGTGTAAGGTCCAATGGTGAATTGAATGCAGGGGGATGTTGTTTCCCCCTTCATCAGTCCCTGCAAGTTGTCACCAGTCTGAATGTGGTTTCATCCCACTGCTGTCCTTGCACTCCAAAGACTGTCTCGGGATTGGATGGCTCTTATGGCCTCATCTAAGGGGAGAGCCATACAACCTCCAGTACTTAAAACAATTACCGGTAGTTGCATTTCAATCCCTTGAGTATCCCAATTTTTATTTTTCAATAGTATTTTTGTTTTACAAAAAAACAAATTAAAATAATATATAAGAAGCAAAAAACAGCAGCAGTAGTGAAATTCCAAAGAAAACAAACAACTGGGAGAAGGTAGAAATGGGAGTTGGATTCAGTAAAGTTTAGTGCCCACAAGAGTTAAGAAATATGGAAGAAATATCCTTCTGGGTTCGGTTCCAAGTGTAGAAAAGGACACTGGAAACATGGAGGTTGTTTGGAAAGATGGTTTATTGATGATCAGGATGGGTTCCTGGGCAGAAAAGGGAAGAGATGCTGAGAGTGCCTGGGTTTTATGCCTTCTGTTGGGATTTGAATTTGAGCTTGTATTCTGATTGGTTGTCAGCCTCCCATGGAGCCATGCAGGGGCAACTCTGTGTCACCTGTCCTAAGTCTCAGGCTTGATTGAGCCTTGCTGGATGATGTAATGAAAGGGCTTTGGGATTCCTATTATGGGTCTGCCTGAAGGAGGTAGATCTTTGTTATGTAAAATAGACTAGCTCAGGCCTTAATGGCCTATTGACAAAGGTGGGGGGGCTGAGTTTCTGCTTCTCTGAGTTTCTACTTCTCTTTTAGAAGAAATATTCTGCCTAAAATAAACTATATCCTAAAATAATTCATTTTTCTAGGAGGGGTGGTTATAATTTGCAACAGTACCATATTGCATCTCTGGGATGCCCAACTGAGGGAGACACTTCCTGGTTACCACCTCTATACTTCAAAAGACAGAAGTATCTGGAAAGGAGATCCAAGGTACTCTCAGCTCTGTGACTGGTGTTGTACACATATACAGAACTAGGCATCTTTGGCTGCATAGTTCAGTGTGCATGACCCAATGCAGAGCTACTATACATAGGTTGCAATAATCCTGGCAGTCACCAGATGGCAAGGTGGAGATACAGAATATTCTAGCTCTTTCCTGCCATCTAGTGGTGGCTGACGTTTTTACAGTAGGCTACAACAGAACTCAAAAGCTTATTCCACAAGAAGGAGGCCTTTGTACACCATCTTCTTAGGAAGATATGATGAACCCCTGGGCTTGATGGAACCGCTGATAGAAGCTGCTGTCTGGTGTCTACAGCAGCCACCAGATGGGAATGTTCCCCCTGCCAAAATTGCTTTCTCAGAACCACATCTTCCCCAATCAATTCATTCTATTCCAGAAGAATGGGATACTGTAGAAGTATAATGAATGAGCATTAAGGATCTCCATAGAATTTGATTGAAAAAGTCAAGATGGAGGCCATGATGGTGCTATCAAAATGCTGCTAATTTTTTTTTAATTTGCGATCCACATCAAAATTCAAGAGGCACTCCAGTTGCACCATTGTTGCTGCCATCTTTTCTTTGTTTGGACAACCTGGCTGCCTAATTTTTGCTTGCAGTCTTTGTGGCTTCCAGCGTTTTCAAATTGTAGAAATCTTTGTAAAATTGGGGTTCTGTGCAACTAAATTATAAGAAGGAGCAAAGGAATGAGCATGAGTAGCCTTGAGAAAAGAAAAGGTGCCACGAGAGCACACTTCAGATGTCGGAAAGAATATCGTCCACCCAAAGGAATGCCAGTTTCTCCTCCATGTTAATGTGGAAGGCCGGACATGGAAAAACTGATTTAAGCTGCAGGAAGGCACATTCTGATTGAATGCTTTAAAAATCTTAATAAAGACAGCAGCCGAAGAACAGAACAGTTAAGTGCTGCGATCTTCTTCTCTGGAGCTGGTCAAGAATTAGGGTGTCAATCTTGAGGAAGTAATCATTGGAATTAATCTCGATTCCAGCATCGAACAAGCTTTAGTGGCCTTAGTTGCCTCTTACAGGACCAGGATTCTGTGCCATTGAATGGGCAGTATAAGACTATTGGAAACCACGGCCAGAAGAATTTTTCTTTCTTTCATAAGGCTCCCTGAAAGAAATGCCTTGGTCTCGTTCTCTCTCTTTTTAAAATACATTTTTATTTTAAAACACTAAGAACAATAATAAGAACTATAACAAACTAAGGACAGAAAAAGTAAAAAAAAAAGAACAGAAAATGCTACAAGTACAATAAGAAAGGAAAATAGAAAAGAAGAGCAAGACAGAAAGGAAAAAAGACATTAAAAAGTGGTTTCCAATAGTCCTTATAGCAGGAATCCTTGTAACAGCAATTACATTTCTTTCTCTCTCTAAAGTTTGCTGGTCACATTATTCTTTCCATAATCTATCTGATCTATCATCAAAACCAAAAATCACAAGTTCATTTTTTTTTTCATTTTTATGCAAAAAGTCAATGAAGGGTTTCCAGCCACCAAAGAAAGATAGAGGCTGTCTTTTCTCTAATCAAAGAAATCCGTTTATTCATCTCAACAAGATTTTTACCAACCATTGCTCCATAATGGGTTGTGCTGAATTTTTCCATTTTTGTGCATACAATACCTCCTCCGCAGTAATCATATATTGAAATAATCTGACATAACTCTTTTCGACTGTGTAGCAATGCCTCACTCTAGAAAGATAGCGGGAGGTCTGTTTTATCCATCTCTCTCCATTGGTGGCTACAGTATTAAGTAATGCAGATTTAATTTGGCCGATAAAAATGATAACATCCCATTGCATTTCAAATATCAGGATTTTCAAGAAGATTGTTGATATGCTAAGTTGCAAACTGGGCAGGTCCCACTGGCTGGCAGACAATAAACACTCAAGGAGTTGCATGTGGCAATTGGCCAAGCAATAGAAGGGAGCCCCACAAAGAATGGTGCGTGGTGGGGTATGCTACGCTGCCATATAGTTCACCGAAGGAGAGACTGAATAGGTGGAGTTACAGTTGAAAAACAGACTTGTGTAGCAGTTAGCAAACAGTGCTTTCCAAACCAATACATTCTTTCTGTGTAGGCTCATTTAAGACTATATGTTATTAGGCGTGAGAATACAAGCCAGAATACTATTATGAGACTAGATTTCTTGCCACCCACCTTTTTGCACTGGGCTCTGGCATGTGCCCCACCCTAGAAAACTAACTGAAAGGAAACGCTGCCTTGTGGCTGAAAATTGCTCCCTGCCCTTGTTTTGCCTTCCCTAGGCCAGTGACGATCTCCAGAGAAATTGGAGTTCAGCTCCCATAATCTTAGGGGTTAGGAGCGTTGGAGTCAAGTGGCTTTCTGGATGACTATTCCCAGGCCACAAAGGCTTACTTGCTTGTTCTAGGAACGTATATTTTTTGCAACTGTTGTAACTTTCCCATATTTGAATTACCTCTTGGAGAAGCAATTCTCCTCTTAAAAGAAGAAGGACAAGGAGACGTTCCAGCTAGTCAACTTTGACTTCTAGGAATTTCACTGACACATTGGTGCAATTTTTTTCTAAGTTTTTGGCTTCCCAATCTAACCTATAGTCCTGGGGTTTTGAACTAGTCTTCCATCTATGAATAAACCAGATCCAACCCTACTTGTCTTCTTTAAGATCAACCCAGATTGGCCAGATGCTGCCATTTAGCTGGTCAGTTTCTTTTCTCAGATCTATGCAGTCGGGATCCCTCACACCTCCTTTCCCTAGATCCAGGGGTCTATGCCATGACTTGCTGAGACTGCTACAGTATGAGGGCTGGGATTATAGGAATTGAACGCGTTGCATCTACCAGGTCCTGTTTGGGGAAGCTTGCAAAACAGGAAGCCAAACTTCAGAGGCTTGAAGCAAATCTGCAGTCCATCATCCTGCTGCGTGTCAAGGATGGGCTGTTTTGGGACACTCCCCGCTGCCCTTGTTTGCACAGATCTGTGGCTTCCACAGAAGCCCAGCCCAAGAAATACAAACTGCTATGAATCACTCAAATATTGGATTAGATGTCCCTTTCTGCAGATGGCTAATTCAAACCATTCCCCCAGTCAAGCCTTCCAGCACAAGTGGGTAGGTGGAGGGGCTTCTTCAGTGGGACTGAATGTGGGTGGGGGAGATAAAAAGGGAGGATTTACTGAATCGCTCTACTTGGTTCTCCCTTTTTGGCTCTGCTCCGCCAGGCAAATAACAGCACTGCCTTCACCCCCTACCTCAGTTTACTCCCCTAGTGAAATGAAATAAACCACCCTATGTGTTTGTTGTCATCAGCATTAGCATATAATTAATGAAAGACCAAACCAACAATCTCAGACTACCAGCTATTCAGCAACCAGCCTTGCATTCAGTTTTGCCTCCCCCAAAAATAAAAATTGCAGGAGTCAAGTCTGCTAGCAAAGACTGCCCCCTCTTGTCCCATTTGAGTTAATGCTAGCATGTTTCGTTTCTGGGCTGAGTCAGAGGACCATCACTTTCAGCGGCAGAGCATGAATGCAAGCCTACAGCTGTCCTAGAAACACCTATCCATCTATCTAACACAGCTTCGTTCAAGGAACCTGGGAAGCGTGGTTGAGTAAAAATGCTAGGAGTTATGCATTGGAGGTTCCTAGCCTTTTCACAGGTCAACAGGGAGCTGCAATAGCTCATAGAATATGGCTATTAAACCACTGCAAAGGGCACCAAACCACAAAAGCAGCTGTGATGGATCTCACTAAAGCCAACTCAGAAGATTATTACACTGGCCAATATAATGGAGATGACAGGCAGACCTCCCCTGCTACTTGGCTTCTTCCACAAGTCAGCTAGAAATAGGCACACGCCGCCTGTCCATTGCAGCTATGAGCTAGTGCAGTCAATCAGTTTCTAGCACTGTCAACTATAGCCACTATTTATCACTTTCCTCTTCAACATTTCTGTGAATGAATGGAAGAAATGGAAAGAACAATGAGAAGAAATGCAAGACGCATAAAAAAATTAGGGCTAATGTTGTTCCATCAGAGAGAAAAAATCCAAAATGCACATTTATTTTATTATTTAAAACATTTATATAGCTGCCTCTCTTATATAACCAACTCAGGGTGGCTCCCAGTTGGGCATCACTAATATTTGGACCACCAATTTGGAAAGAAAGTATGCAAAACTTCTAGTTCTCAATACACTTCAGAGGGTTTCCAAAAAGAAGAAAAAGTAGGGTGAAGATGGCAGAAATATGGAAGAGGCAAAAACACACTACTCAGAAAATTAAGTTTATTTATTAAATTGTTATGTTGCCCTTATCCCCTACAAGTTGACCTTGGGTGACTTACAAGTTATAAAACAAGTAAAAAAATTAAAATATTAAAGCATTACAATTACACAGGTCAAAATATTGTTAAAAACATAGAAACTAAGAGAGCTAAGAGACAGACAGGATGAGGTCTTCTTATCCCGTCAGCCACCTGCAGCACTAAACGCCCCCCTCAGGGCCTCAGGCCAACCAGCAACACGTCTGGAAGGCCAAAAGGGAGGCGGCAGTTCTCACTTCTGGTGGTAGAATGTTCCACAGGAACCACAACAGAAAAGGCCCTTCTTCTGGACCTCACCTGCTTCAATGCCTTAGCACAGAGGTTCCCCAAACTTGGCAACTTTAAGACTTGTGGACTTCAACTCCCAGAATTGTGGGAGTTGAAGTCCACAAGTCTTAAAGTTGCCAAGTTTGGAGACCTCTGCCTCAGCAGATGGGATCTGTAACAGGCGTCTTCCGCAGGCATGAGCGGGGTGGGCTTGCCACAGTAGGGAGAGAGACAGCTCTTCAGTTAAGCGTTAGGGATTATAGCCAGCGCAGATGCAAGGTTCATCTTCATGTTCCTCTATTGCTACCTAACTATCCAATTCCCATACACTGGCTGAACAGCACACTCCCCACCTGGAATTATAAATTCCACTATTAAAAGAAGAAGAAAAATTTACTATAAACTAAGATAAGCAGTAGACAGTAATAATATGAATAGCAGATAACTATATAACTAAGATAAACAGTTAGCTCTATAACTAAGAGAAACAGTAAACTTTAATAAAGCATCAAACAAAGCAAAGCATGCATAGCTTGAGGTTCAATCTTTAAGTTCAGCCTCTAGGTGCAAGTCTTCTGGTCACCTCTGGCAGCCTTTTACAGTGTACAGGTACTCTTGGTGCCAATGGTGAAAGTCTGGTGGTCACTTCTGGCACCCTTTAAGGGTTGGAACAGTACTCTTGCTTCCATGGTGTCAAAAGGCACCGGGAAGCTGTTGGAAAGGGTGTTGCGTATGCATATGCCGTGTAGAGGGTCTTAGAGGACATCTGGTGGTTGCTGGCGGTCGTTTAGGGTGTCCTAGCGAAATTGAACTGATCACCAGCAGCCTTTTAGGCTGGAATGTCATTCTTGTTTTTGATGGTGCCAAAGGGCGTTGAAAGGCCGTTGGAATGGATGGTGCTAAGACATTTGCCTGGGTTGCGGCCTGCATCTGATCGACACTGACAATTCCTACGATCCCCCATCCTAGTGGAGATTTGATGGCCACTGGGCTGTCTACAGGGCCTCCAACTGACTCGGAGAAGAGAAAGGCACGTGGGGCATTATTTCCCAGCAAGAGTAGGATCTCAGCCTCCAGATCTAGAGCGGGGAAGTGATGAGCCAAGGTTACAAGATATGTGCAGTGGTGGCTCAGAGTCTGGATGCAGTGTGGTTGGGTGCTGGTCACTATTACATAAGTCACAGTGCACCTTGGCTGTGCAGTACTTGGACAGGTGTTTGGATTTGCAACACTTGTAGCAGTATTTGTACTCCCTTAGCAACTCTTTTCATTGGGTCAGTGATTTCACAGCAAACCCAGTGCAGCTGTTCAGTGAGTGACGAGTGTGGTGCATAGGATAAAACTGTATTCTCCTTGTGTTCAGAGATCTAAATTGGGCTGTATCTGATGAGTGCTCTCCCCAACTGTGTGTGGATGAGGAGTCGATCTCGGTTTTATGGATAACCATGAAGGGTCTTTCCCTGGTAGTGTACGTAGGGCCTGAGGGCGATATATGGTTGCTGTTGTATCTTCTCTCATTAGGAGGACTAACAGCTCTGAGTCCACAGGCCCAGTGTGTGTTGCACACTGTTGTCTGATGGGACACGAATTCTTCAAGAAGTGTGAAGGGTATAAAGTGGTGGCGACCCTTGGCCATGAAGGTGTCAGAAAACTGGAGCCACTTTTCAAGTAGCACCTTCAGAAGTTTTCGAACAATTTTGTTCTACGTGTCGATGTGATTGAGACAGGTGAGTCCCGGTAAGTTGGGATCCCATTGTGCCGTTCTCAGCTGGACAAATATGCTAGTGATTTCTATGATCCGGTGAGGCTTGTCGATAGGAATTTTAGGAAAACTGTTGAGGCTATCCAAGAGTGTTGCTTCTACGTCCTCGGAAGCACCATACAGTTCGTCAAGCCTTTCCCATGATAACCGTAGGGCAGTGTCTGGGTCATCTAAGTGGGATACATAAAGTGCCCTCAGCATGTCGGCAGACTGTGGCCCTAGCCATGCTATCAGGTTTCCGATTATTTCATCAGGGTTCAGGCGTGCTGCCTGAATGGGGTGCAGGAAAAGTTTCTTCCATACTAGATACTTGCCGCTTGGCTTGTCAGAGAATTTGCTAACTCCGTTGGCGTGCAAATTTAGCTTTCCGCTCTGTACAGCCATGTTTTTCAAGTAATCTTCAGCATTTGCTGAGTTGGGGAGAGGTATTGACATAGAGGGTTCTTCCCCTGGATTCTCATAGGGTGGGTTCAGGTTGTAAGTCAACATCGGGTTGTAGTCTTCCTCCTAGTACTTATGGAGGATGTCGTTCTCCCATACTGGAAATGATGGTCGAGCATCATGCTGCTGTGTAGGCTGGGTGCAGTTACCTTGTGGTGCCTAGGAGCTGGATTGGTATTGAGGTTGTGGCAGGAATTCTGCTGCCTGTGGATTGAGTGTGGCAGTTGTCATTGATGGCATGACAACTCATCGAGAAGTCATGGTAAACATTGAAAAGTCATTGTAGGTTGCTCAGCCAGCAGGGCGTGAGACATTGGAGCAGTGTTGTTGATTCTGGGAAGAGCATCTCGGACCTTAGTACATACAACATCAGTTGGGGAAGGTTTGCTGTTGGTGGGAAGTGAATCTTGCACTTTAGGTCATACAACGTCAGTTGCATAACTGACGGGAAGAGTCTATGGTTGAGATTCATCCCTGTGCTTCCCTGGTTGTGGAAGACTGCTGGGCAACTGGGGCGGTTCCATCTGCTCATTTTGTAGCGAGAATTGTTCGTCCACATAGGCTTTGACCCGTGTATCTGGGCTCTCTTCTCCCAACTCTTCAAGGGTGAATTGGAAGGAGGTGTTGTCAGCCATCTTCCACCATGCTGCGGCCTGTGCTGTTTTCTCTGCTGTCTCTCTTTGTCATTCGAGTAACTCCATTTGGGCCTGAGTTTTGGCTATTTCTTCTTGTTGTTTGGCCATTTCTGCTTGTTGTTTGGCCTTTTCAGCTTTCTGCCATGTCACCTCTGGTGTAATACGTGAATCTGCCGCTGCAGCTTCAACTTGGGCTTCTACAGCTCGGTCGGTGTAGCTGGCTGCTTTGGAGGCCTTAGAGGCCTTAGAGGTGCCGCTACAACAGGAGGAAGCTCTGGAAGGATGGTGGGAGCTGGCAGCAGATAATTGGTGCGAGACACTGGAACCTGGTCACGACCTAGCTGGTTTGGGGTAAAGGGAGGAGTGTTTCTAAAAATGGTGGGAAGAAGCTGCTTGTGATTGAGGACCTATGTCGGATGTGGACTTCTCCCTCGCCCTTTGTTCCTTTTGAAGTGCATTGAGTATCGCAGCCTGGAGGGAGTTCCTGCCTTCCCGAATGGTGTCTTCACGTTCATTGTTCACCCCCTCAAAGGAATGAATGTGTTCCTGGAACTGTGGGTCTTCCAAGTTCAACTGTATGTATTTGAGCTTATTTTCATTGTCTCTCCACCATGCAAGGTGCTCCTCTAACTCCTTCTGCATCAGGAAGAGGCTGTTGAGGGGCAACTTGCTTTTGGAGGTGTTGCAGATCTTGAACAGCTCCATCCATGGGTCTGCATGACGGCGATACTGCCTGTCCCAATCCTCTCTGAAGCATGTCATTGCGGGTGAGGTAAGCTTCCTATGCTGTCTGAGGTCGTAGGCCTTCTGAGGTATTGTGGCTTTTCCAGAGGGTTGGACATCTAAAGGCGGTTGTTGGGAACCAGGTTCCACGTTTACGATAAGGGTGGGTGGAGGATTCAGGTCTTCTGGTACATCAGAGACATCTTTCATGGCTGAAGCAGTTGCCATGTTTCAAATTGGTAAAAGGTGACTTTTGGAAAATTTAGTTTCCGTGCAATTCCCTTTTTTTGTACTGGGGGCGCTAAGCGCAGGTAGCGTAAAGTAGGATTTCTGTTGAATTTAGTATTTGAGCACATAGGTGGCGCTGCAAAGTCTGGGTGATGCTAGTACAGCACATAGTATGGCTGTTTCTAGGGTGTGTTGTGAGCTTACCACACAAGGGGGCACTAGAGGTTGCATAGCGAAGTCTGAAGACTAGAGGGCTGAATGCAGAAATATGCCTGTTAGTGTCGCTTGCTCCACAAGGTGGCAGCAGGGGGTCTGGAAGATGCTGTTCCTATGCCCATGTTAGGTTGCAGTTACTCTTGGGACCTTTGTGTTGCAATATCATGACACATCAGTAGGAAGTCACGTACTCAGAAAACCCAATACACATATAGGGCGACACTATAGGAACAGCAACGTGTAAAACCTGAGTTGGCTATAGCATAAGGATTAGCCATATATGGCAATATTCCCTATTCCTGTCTAACCTCATGTGTAACCTAACCCCCCCTGCTTGCTGCACAATAAAAGAGAGGTGCGTAGTACTATCTGTGCTTCCTCTCACCAAAAGAAACCTTTGTGTCGCTGTCATCTTTGCCATCAAGAGGAGCCCACCCAGACAGTCTGCCTGGGTGCAGGTCGTCAGCTGATTCATCCTGGCACTGGGACCCGCAACGCATCAACTGGTGACCCCGACGTGATCGTCTCAACGATACGTCCCCGACAAAACTTTCTGAAGTTCAGCTTAAGCATAGGGATGAACTTCTCTCTTTAGTGAAGAAGGCAAATTATTTGCAAAAGGCTAACGGCACAAATGTATATCCTCTGTCAAAAAAGTATTTGAATGATTTTTTGAGTTATGTTCAACAACACTGCCCCGCGTATCCCGCGGAAGGCAATCTTAAACGTTCCTCTTGGGAACGGATGGGGAAATGGATGCATGAACCACCTAGGGCTCCACCTCAGATTATTTGTTCTTGGCGTGCCATTATGGCTGCCCTTAATATTCTCTTTCCTGATGATTCTATCCAGTCTTCCTCAGACCCACCTTCTGCTGAACTCTGTCCTGTTGCTGCCTCAGCACCTCCACCCTACTCCCCCCCACCCCTTGAATCTTCTCTGTTGCCTCCTTCCTCCATGGCGACAGATCCTCCTGTCCGTAATGCCTTTCAATCGGCTTTGGTGGAAGGAAAGCTATCTGCAGATGATCTTTCTTGTTTCCCTATGATTCTTCAAACCCCCGCAGCTGGGGGTAATCCTGTCCCTCATTATACTCCATTGGAGTGGGCTTTGTTAAAGGAATTAAAAACTGCTGCTTCTAAGTATGGCATTCCTGTCGTACAACTCTTCAGACCTCAGCCCAAAAAGCAGAACTAGCAGCCATCATCTTAGCCTTGGAAAAATTTCCTCACATCCCAATCAATCTTATCTCTGACAGCTTGTATGTCACTCAAGTAGTATTTCACATATATGGCTCTTATCTTTCCCCCTCCGTGGAGACTTCCCTTTTAGCACCTCCCGGGTTACCTCTCCGAGGGAAATGTCAGAGCTGATACTGCTTGCCAACAGGTTTTTGCTGCTCAAACACAACCTGCCCCCTTAACGGCAGGAGAAAGCCACGCTTATTTTCACCAAAATAAAAAGGCTCTGGTCAAACAATTTGGCATTACCATGGCTGAAGCAATTGCTATCATCCAACAATGCCCCACATGCAGTCTCCAAGCGAAAGCTATCCCTCAAGGGGTTAACCCCAGGGGACTTTAGGCATGTGATACGTGGCAAATGGATGTTACTCAATACCCTCCTTTTGCCCCATGGAAATATTTTCATGTTACCATTGATACTTATTCAGGATTCATATTGGCCACGCCCCAAAGGCGAAAATGCAAAACAGGTAATCAACCACTGTATTTGAACCTTTTCAGTGTTGGGATGTCCAAAAATACTAAAACGGATAATGGACCTGCCTACACAAGCTCTGCTTTTTCGGAGTTTTGCCATCATTGGTCCATTAACCACAAATTTGGAATCCTTTCAATAGCCAAGGGCAAGCTATTGTAGAAAGGGCAAACCAAACGCTTAAACAAGCCCTTGATCGGTACACGGGTCAAAAGGATTAGCCCCCAACCTCCCGACACTGCAAAATCTGTTAAATGTCTGTTTGTATACTCTTAATTTCCTTAACCTCACTGGAAACCCTCCTCGTCTGCTGTGTCTCGTCATTTCACTAAACCCTCTCTCCCCACTGCAAGACCACTTGTCTATTACAGGCAACTCCCAGATCCAGCTTGGAAGGGTCCTGCTGAACTTATCACCTGGGGGCGAGGCTACGCTGCAATCCAGTTACCTGAAAAAGTTCTCTGGATTCCTGGTCGCTGTGTGCGCCCTTGCCACACCTCCCCACCTGATCAGCCACAACCCAACGCAGACCCTCTGGATCTCCACTGGCTGAAGCTCCATGATGAATAACTGCTTCCTCTTCTTCACTGCATTATTTTCTTCCTTTTTCCTACAAACATTGCCTGCAAACCCCCTCAATCTACACCAGCCAGTGAAACAAACTTGGACAATATATGATGCCTACGATCGTGTCTTATTTTCCATCAGCAACACCACTCACCCATACACCTGGTGGCCTACCCTCAAAGCTGACGTCGGACAGATATTGGTAGGCCTCACCGCCTACACCAGCACGACCGAGACACCCACACCTTCTCCGGGATTCATCCATCGCTATCGATTTTATATTTGCCCTGGACATAACAGACTCGCGAGAACATTCGCATTTGCGGAGGCCCCGCAGACGCCTTCTGTGCCGCTTGGTCATGTCTCTCCACCGGTTCTATCTCCTGGTCGCCACCAATCAAAGACGATTATATCTTTGCCTTCCAAAGTGGTTCTTGGCATCAAGCTGATTGCCCCTCAGGGGGCATATGGACTCCATGTAATCCCATGTATATTTTGTTTTCAGCGGGAGGGAAAAGGCTGACTACACTGTGGGAGGCGGGTCTTACCTGTGGAATCCGGATTTATGCTGATGGGTACGACTATGGCAATACCTTTACTATAAAATTCATCATTGAGCGGCCCATTATCCAAGTAGGTCCCAACAGAAACATATCCCTGGTAGAATATCGTCCAGGCCATACATTTCCCAACCTTTGCTACGGTTAATAAACTCTAGTTACCTCTTCCTCAATGCCAGCAACCCTGCAATTACCAATGATTGCTGGCTGTGTCTTAAGATTCATTAGATAAACTAAAAGAGCGGTTGGAAATACGCAAAAAGGAAAGGGAAGCAGGTAACACTTGGTATCATAATATGTTTAATTTCTCCCCATGGCTCACAACACTTCTTTCTTCAATTGCTGGACCATTAATATTGCTCCTATTGCTTAAATTGTCCACAATAGTTGCAAAAAGGGATTGTCATTGGATAAACACGTATTGGAAAAATATGGAAAATTTCTCCTTGACCACCAGATGATGCTGTAGGCTGCTTTGCTTGAGTCTGTTAGGTTGCAGTTAATCTTGGAACATTTGAATTAAATTGATTAAATTGTCCACAATTGCAAAAAGGGGTTATCATTGGATAAACACTCTGGTCAATCTTGAGAGACTTTGTAAAACAAATCATATAAAAAAAATTTTTTTGACCCCCAGATGGTGGTAGAGTCTAGCAGTTGAAGGGCAATTGAAAATTCTGGAAGGAAAGGTGAATACACAACTTCCTTATTGACTTCAGCAGGATAGCAAAAGGCAAGATGCTGACTTTGTTTAAATCATTGCTAGATTAAGTGTCTGTCTTCAGGGGGAAGGAATGTGCCCATTGCTCTGGAGATGGCTCTGGCTGGAGGAATTTTTATAACCCTGGCCTCTTTATTGATTCCAGATGAGCCGAGGAAGATCAGCTTTTGTTTTACCGACAAGCATGCAGGCATGATTTCTTAGAGTCTCTCACTGCATTTGTAGAAGGTTTAAAGACAGAGGTTTGGTTTTCCTTTGAGAGCTGGGAAATATCTGACTCTCCTTGTTATGCAAATGGAGTCTTTGAGATAGCAGGAAGACAAATTGAGCAGAGGCGAGGGAGTGGGTGGGTTACTGGTTTTCAACTCTGCAGTTAGAAAGTTCTCTTTGTTTCTAGCATGTGGGGGAATTCCAGCCCCTCCCACCATCGAAACAGTACGTAAAGAATTCCAATGCTCAGAGAGAGGGGGGGGGGAGAGAGAGGGAGAGAGGATAAGAAATGCAGGCTTAGATTAACATTGCATATTCACTCCTGGCTTCAATATTACTTTGCTTTATCACAAATCCAGATTAACTGTTTTTATACTGATGGGCTTCAGGACTTCAAATTAAATAATCTTTTTACTGTTCTGTATCCTGCACAGTAGTGGATTTGTAAGCTGTGCAGATGCAGATAGATAAACTCAACAGGACGTCCATAACAAAGTACATTTATTGGTTCATCAGGTATCCTCATAACTCACATTGGATGTGTCATGTGATATGGACTACATTTCCCAGGATGCCTTAACTACATTTACCATGATGCATTCCCTTAAGGGGACAGCTCACAATTGCTACCTAACGATCCAATTCCCATACACTGTCTGGACAACACAAAAACTACACATTACCCTTGGCAAGTTAATGGAGTGCAGAAGGGGCATAGGATGAAGTGAGGTGGACACGCTTGCTCCACGATGCACCAGTCCTGTCAGCTGAAATACTTGTGGGTTACAGGAACATTGCTTCCCTGAAAGACTGTCGCTCCCAAATCAAAGCAACCCATAGAGAGAATTGTGTTCACTTGGGTAACCTGACATCTTCCATCTTAGGCAGATGCATGGAATTCCCCAACCCTGCTAGGTTTGGGAGATTAGCTGGTGGCTGATTTTCTCCTGGGAAGGGATGCTGACAGGAAAGAAAGCCTGGGAACCCACCAACCACGTTCTTGAAACTACTCTTACAGGGAGTCCTCAACTTACAACCTTTTGTTTAGTAACCATTGAAAGTTATGACAGCACTGAAAAAAAATGAGTTATGACCATATTTCACACTTACAACCCAGTAGTCCCATGGTCATGTGATCAAAATTTGGGTGCTTGGCAACTAGCTCACATGATAGTTGCAGTGTCTTGGGGTCATGAGATCACCTTCCAATCAAAGTCAATAGGAAGCCAGATTCACTTAACAACCATGTTACTAACTTAACAATTGCGGTGATTAACTTAACAACTGTGGCAAGAAAGGTCATTAAATAGGGCAAAATTCACTTAAACAACTGTCTCACTTGCCAACAGAAATGTTGGGCTGAACTGTGGTCATAAGTCAAGGACTACCAGTAATTAAACATGTAAGGCTAATACTATCCTCCAGCCTTAGATTAAAAGTTGGGCTGAAGGAGAAGTGCAATTTATGTTGGACTAGTTTTATGCAGGCTCAAGGATGGGAGAAATGTAAGCTTATATACAGCTGTGAGGAATTGTCCTTGATCTCAAAATGATGGTTGTAAACTAAACAGTAGACGATAGGTCTCCAAACTTGGCAACTTTAAGACTTGTGGACTTCAACTCCCAGAATTCCTCACTCAGCTATGCTGTCTGAGGAATTCTGGGAGTTGAAGTCCACAAGTCTTAAAGTTACCAAGTTTGAGGACCCCTGTGGTAGACTATGACTGGACCACCAGAAAAAAATCTGGGAGTGGATTGGCTGATCGAAGCCTCACTTGCAATCATATTTAAATAGGCCTTCAGGATCTCTAGAGCCAAAGAGCTTTAGATGGAAGGAAAGAGGGGGTCTAGTGAAGAAGATCTTTCATTTGACCCATTTTATTAGTGCAGCTTATAGTCAAAGTTTGATTCCAATTTAATTCCATCACAAATGAAACATTGTAAGCTGTAATGAGCTTGTATCAGATCCCCAGGTCTGGCACAAGAGGGCAGCATATGCTTGGGGGAAAAGTATATATTTTAATTTAAAGGAAATGAAATTTGTGATCAAATAGATAGGAAATGGAGAAGGAGTGTCAGTGCTCAGGTTCACATTTGAGCCTCAACTAGCTCTTACTATCTGCAGAGTATTGTACCTTATTATTTTGATTAATTACATTTTATAAAGTAATAGTGTTATGGCTGCAATTGAAGCCGCCTGCTTGACTTTTAAAAATGATAGCAAATAAATAAGGTTTATTCTGCACTTGGCACCTTTTTGGAGGTTCTTTTATTGGCTCCATTCCACACATGTTCCAGAGGTATTGTCAGTTCCTCAGAGGCAGTGGAAGCTTCCCTTCGTGAAGATAACACTTAAGAATTATACCCACTGCTGTAATCATGGAGTGAAACACACGTGCAGGGTTGGTGAAGGCAAACCTGAGCGGTTGTAATGAATTGCCAGTGTTATGGTTTCAATGGTTTGAGAAGCTGCAGTCAGCCAGATGCCTTCCAGATATCTCAGGAGATGAATTATCCACCAGTCTTCTGAGAGTTGGAGGACATCGGATTGTCTCAAGGGAAATACTGCCCTAAAGTCCAAGTGCTGCTTTGCATATTTGTTATCCATTTTAGCAACTACGTGTAAAATGATGGATAAGCTTTCCCTGAATGACTATATTATAAGCAGAGATGCAGTTTAGGGTGGCACAAAAGTTGCCAAGTTGTACTTTCATATTCTCGTGGATGGAAACACGTGGTCTGCTCCATAGAGGGTTTTGTTCCTTTCCCTTTCCCTAAATAGCAAGTGAGGAGGGGTATTTGTATATTTTGGAGAGTTGAGAGAAGTGGCTGCTTTAGGTTTCCCATCCATTGACCCCCTCAACAGAAATATATCATCCTGGTTTGGGGGGGAGACAGGATGAGAGAGCAAGACATGTTGATTTTGCCTTTAAATATGACCCAAAATTTAAAAGGAGAAGCTTTTCCCCTTCACCTTAAGGACTATAACTGTGGATCAAGGCACACTCTGAGCTGACCATTTTGTTCAAAGGTGAGGCAAATCCAACTTAAACCTACTTGCTGAGAACCTGGAAAAGCTAGTTGGATGGGCAACCTAGCTTGGCTTTCTCCAAAGCAGTTGTTCGTAGCCCTGTGTGTGAACCTGCATTGCTTCATGAGCATTATGCTATGTTGTGTATAGGTACAAAAGTGTCTGTTTCAGGATGCTGCGTGAATGTGTTTGATTGCTCAACAATTGCCTAACCTTATAAACTGCCCTGGTTCTTCTAACATTCATTCCTGTCTAAATGTGTTCTTGTATTAGATGGCATCTGAACAGGATGGTTCCTGGAATTTTCTTTTCTCATTAACAAGATCCTCTTACTTGCAATGTCTGGAAGATGCCGTTGTGCAATTAGCATAAGGGCACTTCATCTTCCAAATGTTGCTGTGGGTGGGGGCTCATTCCGTAAACTCGGGGCGTTCAAGAATGTTAATCAGCCATCACTTCTCTGGCTGTTAGTCTTCTCACCACCTCCCAGCAGAGTCAAAAATAGCCCAGGTTACCACAGTGGCTCCCTTCCCAAACAGCTGCAGAAGAGATGGTTGAGCAGAAGCCAGTGTTCAGCTATCTTTGCACATCACAGCATGTTTGAAACCAACAGAGCCCACCACACTGTCTCTTCCTCATCCAATTTCTGTTTGGCTCCCCCCTGACCCCAGACCACAGGCTAACGGTTTCCTGCTTCTTCCAATGTGTAGCATCCGGGACACAGGGCCTCTTTCTGAATACACGGATACACAGCTGCAGCTGCCCCTTGCTGTGTGCAAGGAAGCCGCTTGCATATCTTCACTGCTAATTCTGGGGAGGGGGGGGAAGTGGAGGTAGGGATTGTGGGTTGAGGAGAAAATCGGGTGGGGGGTTAAATTAGGAAAAGACTGAATCTCACAAGATGAAATTCAAAACAGAAAGTCAGCTTCAAAATGGAGGCAACCCTTTGTGGCTCATTATGAACAGTCAGCCACCATTATGGATCACAATATTTAGCTGGCAAGCCTGTTATGTTTTCAGGGACATATAATCAGCAGCACTAATTGTCAGATGTTGACTGTTTATTTCATCCCCTTCTAATCAGCTTCAGACCTGGAAAGAAGACATAAACAGCTCTGGTGAAAAACGTATACTGGAGAACACAATGTTTTTAAATCTTAAATCCTGTCGACACAGATTACTAGCATTGATTCTGTTTTCCTTCTGGAGTTGGAGACATGATATCAATCACAGTGGTGTTTCTCCTTCCTGTGGAAAAGTGTCCAAAAGCAGTATGATATATTTTTATTCATCCACGCCAGGACCCTATGGAGTCCATCTGTTTTTAACATTTACATGAAACCATGAGGAAGTCGTCCAGAGGTTGGGATTGAAGTTTTGTTGCTGTGCAGATTATGTATTTGTTTCTGTATTTTAGTTCCTTCCATGTGTCCTGGGAAAGCTGATACAATCTCTTGACTAGTTTAGAAATAGATGAACGTTAACAATTTGAGACAAAAACTTGTTTAACATTTTGCTTACGAGAATTACTGTAATATTATTCCAGAAAGATCTTAGTTATAGTTGAACCCTACTTGAATGGCCATGAGTAAAGTTTTCACTAACTAGGCTTTAGCGTTAGAAACAATTTAGATCATCTGGGATTCCTCATGCCAGTTGTGGTCATGTCTGGAAAGGATGGGTCTTGCATTGGTTGTCATGTACTACTGATATCCAAGCTGCACTCCTGTATGAAATGCCTTTGAATATAAGGGGAGGAGAAGCTGCCTCAGCTATGAAAGAAAGAAGATGGTTGGAATAAAGTGATCCGTGTATTTTTAAGCTGCTTTCAGGATACTGGTTTTGAAGCATTAAATTATTTGGGATTAATTCTTTAAAGGACTGTCTAAACATTGAAAAAACAAAAGCCACAGAAAAGGCAATGGAAAACCACTGCCTTAAAACCTCCCATGATCACATTCATGAACAGTCCCAAAATTAAAACTTTGCTCTTACTCAGAACCAAACCACCCTTTAATATCAAATAGCCATTTAAACACCCTTCTCTCTCACTGTCCTTGGGGAGGTCTTAAACCCTCTAACATAAGAAAGAAAGGCTCTTTGGGGATGGGCTGAGCCCTTGAAATATGTTTTCTAATCTTTCCTACACCCTTTTTTTTAAAAAAAAACAAGGATCCCATTAATTATTTCAGGCCTTCTGTTTCATTCGGCTATCTGTTAGCTGATTGTAATATTGGGGATAGATGCTTTAGCCAGTGATGTTTGTAGCTTTAATAAATATTTTACTAGGCTTTTAATATACAGAGTTGAGTTTTGTTGTTAGAATATATTTATCTATTTCATTGTTGGGACAATTTTTGATAGCAGAGGATTGTTTCATGGGCCAGTCTTGGATGGCAGAGGATTGTTTCATGTGGATAAATATGTTTGTTGATTTGATTATTTAAGAATTAACAGGAAGATCAGCAAAATAAACATGAAATTCCACTGGTGCTTGATTCTCTATCCCATAATTCAAACTTTCTTGGTGCCATTTCTCAGCCACATTCACAGATATTAATTACTCATATGAGCTGTCCTGTTCAATTCATAAAGTACTGTATGCATGCCTGCGTTGTATCAAATATATATCCCATCCATTTATTTATTCTAACATTAAGGTGGCCTGGAACTATCTGAAATGCAGAATATAAATTATTAAAAATGAATGCATTTAAAATCAAAATCCATGTTTAAAATAATTAACCGTCAAAGCTTGGGGGAAAATATGGATGTTTACCATCTTCTTAAATTCTGGGAAAATAGGATATAAGGACATCTCTAGAAGAAGAAGGACATCTCTAGAGCCCCACAGGACAAGATGCATTTCTATTTTCCTGACAGTTGAGCTTCTGGCTACAGGAGCATTTCCAGAGCGTTCTAAAAGGTCATGGACCACTTGCAGTATGTCAAGAAAAAATGTTAAAAGTACAAGAATAATCGTGCCAAGTGATGACTTCTTTAGGAAGAGGAATACCAGTATCAGTCCTCCTACCTAGTAAGGAATATTACAAGATGATAATGAATGAGATATTTCTATTGTTTGCACAAACATTTAAAATATTTTTTTAAAGTTCAATGCAATCACCCACTTTAATGAGACCTCTGTGGTTTCTAACTCAGGCTCGCTCCAGTAACAGTCACATTCATGAATTACCAGCCTGCCTTTGCCTTTGTCTAAAACAAAAAGGTGAGCCTCTTGGCTGATAGAGCTACAAAGCAATAGGCGCCACATTTGCTGACAACACCAACCTATGTAACATGGTTAAAACAAAATGGAAATGTGAAAAGCTCCAAAGGGAAAGCTGGGACATCCCAAGAGCAAATGGAGTTTAATGTAAGCTTGTGTGAAGTAGTGTGATTCATTTCATATACATTCCATTAAAGTATACTGCCTTACCAGGAATGACAATCATACTTGGAATATTGATCATAAAATCTTAGGGATGGAAGTCCAACTCCCTTCCCAGGGCACGGATACTCCTACTATTCCAGACAAATTGTTATGTGACCATTTCTTGAAAACCTTTATTGATGGAGTACCAATGACCCCATGAGGCAGGCTGTTCCACTTCTTAATAGCTCACAAGGTCAGGAGAACTTTCAAAGGAATGAATTATATCTGTAGTGTCAAAACAAAGTAACTTTATTTACAGAGTTTTAAAAGTATGAGTATACAAACTATAAAGGAAGCTGTAAATGTAACAGCTCTATCTCTCCTATAGTGTAGTCAGGCCTCACGGTGTTGTACTGTCTCTGAATGCCTAGATATAGTAGCTCTATCTCTCTTATCCTTTAGTTGGGCCTCACGTTGTTGTACTGTCTCTGAAGTTCAAGATGTAGTAGCTCTCTCACGCACTGTCGCAAGTCTTCTATTCCTGTCCTCTGGAGTTTCTTGTCTATGCTAGTGTTTCATTTTTGTAGCCTTTGATTGCACTTGGCCAATCGCCTGATGTTTCCTTGGAGGCATCTTGGGCCTGGCCCTGTTACCGCAAGGACTGTGGTGAGAATTAAGAGACCTAATAGCTCTGGCCACAGCCTTGGAAAAGTTCTACAGGGAACAGCCTTTGAGGTGATTATCTGCATTAGCAGGCACCTTCCCTGACAATTTGACCTCTTTGCTTGAAGCTGAGGCACCCTTATCTGAGGGACCCCCCTTGTTTTTTGTAACAATCAATCCCCCTTGTTTTTTGTAACAACCAATCCCCCTTACCAGAGGGAGCCCCCTTGTGGAGTACTGTGAAGCCGTTACCATGGCAACTCCACTGTGCTGTACAGTAGAAGCCATTTTAAGGCACACTCACCCCTAGGGGTGGTAGGAGTGTCTTACCCCCACAGTATTTATTTTTTCAGAGGGTAAGTCATCTGTGTACCACGTTTGGTTGAAATTGCTCGAGGCATTCTAAAGTTATGTTGGAACATACACACACATACATCTGTTTTTTTATATATAGAAGAATAGATTGTGCAAAATTAAGAGGGAGAAAGGTTTCTTTTCCCATATTACTTTAAGGAATTTTAGGGTGGTTTTTAGCAGCAGCAATGCAGGCAATGATAGATTTTGGCTCCAATGGATGACCTTATGTCATGTTCTGAAATATTCATCAGAGTGCAATTTTCAGAGAACAGAGGTCAGTTAGAATGTTCAAGTCAGAAAGGACAGTGGAAAGTCATCAGCTGAGGGGAAATTTGCACTCAACTCTACGCCAATGAAGGACTAGGGAGTTTAACAAGAACAGCTCTTAAGTGTTATCAAAATTTAAGGGGGGAAAGCTTAGAAAGCCAATGTCATGGCAAGAATATGAAGTACAGTGTAAAGAATAGCTAATTGGGAAAATAAGAGTTAATAAAAGGAGATGCCTGCTAAAAATCTAGAAGTAATAGAGAAAATGCTATAGACTTGACAGGAAGGGTAAAAGAAAGACCAGAATACAAGCACAAAGGAAATGGAAACCGGCAAGAAAAGAAGACAATCTGAAGTCTTCCTCTATAGGCTGATATCTAACCTTCATTCAATCAGTTCATCATCAAAAAAAAAAACAAGATTATAATAAATGTTGATGCATGTCCCAAATATTTGGGATGTTTTCTGTGGAACCAAATAGACAGGTTCCACATCTTAAGAGTCTCTCTTGAAGATCATAATGGTTGCTTTAAATTAGTCAGCAAAGGCAAGGGTCAAGTGGATTAGTAATTCTCTTTTCACCACATACCCTGTCCAAGTTCTCACTGTTTTGTATTTGAAAATATTGATGCTACTTCAAGTAGTCTGAAATGTTATAAATAACAGGTGAAAAAATCCATCTTTGACATTTTTATTATTCCTAGTATAATACTGCATCACACTCAAGGAAGACTGAACCTTATACAAAAATACTTCTAACCTGCATTTAAACAACTTATTCATTTAAACAAATACAGCTTGAATTGATTAAGCTAATTAAAATAACTCTGCAAACAATCCCCAAGTATTGCCAGTTTTATTACATAGACCATCATTTATTTATTTATTTATTTATTTTGTCAAGCGATTATAAGATAACAGGTATAAGTATAAACATACTGTAGTTATGAATACATGAAATGGATACATATAAGAAAAATAAAAAGAAACAATAGGACAGGGACGGTAGGCACATTGGTGCGCTTATGCACGCCCCCTACAGACCTCTTAGGAAAGAGGTGAGGTCAATAGTAGACAGTCTAAGGTTAAAGTTTTTGGGGTTTGGGGAAAAAAAACACAGTCAGGTAGAGTATTCCAGACATTGACCACTCTGTTGCTGAAGTCGTATTTTCTGCAATCAAGTTTGGTGCGGTTTACCTTGAGTTTGTATCTATTGTGTGCTCTTGTATTGTTATGGTTGAAACTGAAGCATTCATTGACAGATAGGACATTGCAATATATAATTTTATATACTATACTTAGATCGGACTGAAGGTGGCATAGTTCTAGGTTTTCTAGGTCTAGAATTTCAAGTCTGGTGGCATAAGGTATTCTGAAATAATTAGAGGAGTGGAGAACTCTTCTTGTGGAATATTTCTGGACTTTCTCAACTGTATTAATATCAGATACATAATGCGGGTTCCAGACTGATGAGCTGTATTCAAGTATTGGCCCAGCAAATGCTCTAGTTAATAGTGTGATATTACCAAAGAAAAGGCTAGGATTAGGTTAACAACTCTTAATGCCTTTTTGGCGATGTAGTTACAGTGGTCTCTAGCACTTAGGTCATTAGAGATGAGTACTCCAAGGTCCTTGACAGAGTTTGGATCATCAACAAGGTCTTGACTATTCAGCCTGTGTTTTATTTTCTGATTTATTTTTTTTGCCAATATATAGAACAGAACATTTATTTGTAGAGATTTGAAGTTGCCATTTGTTTGACGATTCTGAATCACAGTCAAGGTGTTTCTGAAGGGTAGCAATATTGTCAATGGTGTAGAATAGCTTTACATCATCAGTGAAGAGAATGCAGTTCCTCTTGATATGATCACAGAGGTCATTTATGTAGAGTATGAAGAGAGTTGGTCCTAAAACACTGCCTTGGGGGACATCACTGTTGACAGGTACAGAATTTGATAGGACGCTCCCAATTTTGACCATTTGTTACCTGTTTGACAGGAATGCTTCTATCCAGTTATGCATGTGTCCAGAGATACCATAAGATTTTACTTTTAGGAGTAGTTTGTCCTGTACCACTGAATCAAAGGCTTTACAAAAGTCTATGTAAATTGAGTCTATTGTCATGACTTAAGGGGAAACAAACCCAGAATGATTGTTAGAAAGCATAGAGCTTCAGATGCCTCTTTAGAGAAGAAAACAGCTCTCAACAATAACAACAATATATTATGAATTGTTGCTTTATCCAATGTTGTTATACATGTACTATAAATACAATTATTACTGCTATTGTGTGAAACCATTTTATCTCTCAGACTCATGTCCTGTTTAAACAGGCGTTGGCAACCAGCAACACAATATCTATTCAACACTGAATTCAACAGTACTTATTCCTGGAATAAGAACACAGTTCCTGCAGCATACACAATATTCTTCTTTTCCAGAAGAACACTAGCTGCTCCTGACACTGTTAAAATTGCTTCACTCCCTTGGGCAGGGTAGAAGGTGAAAGATGAAAGGAGAAGAGCTCTCATTATCTAATGTCAGGCTGCCTAGATCAGACTCTGCCTGTCCCACTTATTCATTGATGCATCAAATTCTGCTTTCAGCAAAAATGGGTTTACAGCATGAATCGTATGGAAGAGAAAGCTAGGTTAGCTCATGTTTCAGAGGCAAGTTCTAAGTTTCCTGATCCTAGCTTTGAGAGGGAGATGCACTGAGCAATTTCAGGGAGTGGGACTCTTGCTTTCATATTTGAGAAAACAAATTGAAGCAGAAAGTTAGCAAAGTAGCAGAAGTTATCTAACTGGCAGCCAGTGGGACTGTTGCCATCTACCAGGCACCTGAGAAGCTTTGTTTCTTCTCAAGCAAGATCAAACAGCTGAATACAGATTCTATTATCAAAGCTGACTGCTGCCATGTGCCTGTCTTAGCTGGTTTTGTGGCTGGGGGCACAGAGGTGGCACTGTTTGTGTGGGTGGACTGATCATTTAAGGGCCAATGGGCTGCTGACACTCTTGGGGCTGCTGTGGGCTCAGCAGCACTCCCAGAAATATGGCCAGATGTGGTTCCTGCTGTGTATTGACAAAATCATACATCTCTTCCTGCTCAATTGTTTTTAGTACAGGAAAAGTGGAAACATACACTGAATGTTTGTGACTGAGGGCAACACCCTTTGGGGAAGAGGAGAGAGAAGATTTTGTTAGGGTGGCAATGGGACAGATTTAGTCAATGACCTGAAGAGATA
Organism: Pseudonaja textilis; assembly: GCF_049901715.1. Lineage (NCBI taxonomy): Eukaryota > Metazoa > Chordata > Lepidosauria > Squamata > Elapidae > Pseudonaja > Pseudonaja textilis. Next base: position 149,599,622 of record NC_141991.1, read on the forward strand.
GCAGCTTGTCCATCAGAGTCTGTCCATCTGTCCATCAATAATTCCATTCCCACAAGGAAAATTCCTTACCAGGAAATAGTGAAATCCAAACATAGTAGGTAATTTCAGGCTTTTACTTAGAGGAATTAGGATTATGTCTCAAGAGGGTGGAGGAAGATCAAGAAGAGCATTGTGAAATCCTTGATTCTGAGAGGTACAACTACACCAGCAACATCAGTTAAATTTACAAAGTTTCTTTGAAACCCAAACCACAATTTTTCTTCATTAGATAACTCAGTTATGGCTCAAGGTGATTAATCTATAAGTGGCATTTGAAATTTATGGTCTGGCTTAAAGGCATGAAGGCATGTTTCAACAGCGAAGTATAACATGAAAAAAGAACATCAGTCTGCTTTTTGTTTTTTTAAAAAATTACTTTGATATCACAAATAAACAAAGCTTTCCTTGAAGCAGAAAATGATTTTAATAATTACTGTAAATAATCTAAATAGATTAAATTAGCAACAAAACCCTAGTTATTATATAATATTTAAAACACTGCTATTGCAAGGGGAAGAAAACAAAACTTTCCTTCTGATAGGGCAATAGCTTTCAGTTCTTGCAGGCGTTCTAGTTATTACAACCTTAATTATAATATCTTCCCTTATCTGTTTATACAGACTTTTATAAATAAAAGTTATTGATGAATTCCAGAATTAACTGATTAAGCACCATGTTCATGGAACTATGGATGAAGAAGGAGGCTATTTCAAACAAGAAAACTAGCTAACATTAAAATATGCTCTCACCCTCTTTCCAATTGTTTCTTTCGAAGAAAAAAACTTGGTAAAGATAGAAAAATGTAGGATAGGTGGCCAGATGGATTCGCAACTGGTGGACCAACTGCAAGTAGTCCTCAATGAAACTTCTTCATGGAGGTTCTATTCTATATATACCCTACAATGGATGTCTCTGCATCTGCAGCGTGGCAGAGGTAGAAGATCTGGCTCACATCCTATTTGACTGTTGCCTGTATAGTGAGAGACAGGTAACTTGATCTATATACCAAATGAATGACCCATTGGGATCGCCATATCAAAACAACATACCTTATGTGTGGCCAAAATCTGAAAATAACATTTAACACAGCACAGTACTTGAGCAAAATGATTTGGTTGAGATCTGCATATGCAGGACTGATGGGGTAGATTGTAGGGATGACTCCGAAAAATAATTTTATCATATTTTATCTATCTCTTAAATTATTGTATTTCCATTTTCATCTTAGATTGTATTTTATTCCAATTTCATTTTAAATTGTATTTTATCTAATTCCATTTTAAATTGCTTTTATCCAATTTCAGTAATAATTTGTTTCTGGAATTCTGCGCTTTGACATGGCCCAAGGGCTAATCACTCAATCAATCAATAAGTATATATAGGGTCTCCTGTTTGAGTGGAAGATTGGTCCTTCTATGGTCCCTTCTAACTCTGTTATTCTATGTTCTGTGATCCAAATTTCTCATATAATGAGCCTGGTTTCTTTTTTATAAGCCAAGAGACTATTGCTGTCTTGGCTGTAACAGGCTAACATCATTTTTGCCATATTTGTGATAGAATTTTATTTTTAAAAAGTTTTATTTTATTTTTTACATATATAAAAGTTTTATTTTATTTATACAAACATTCCATCTTTCATTTGAACAGTGCGTCATCTGGGTATAAAGATCTTGTGCAATAACCATTATAGTTTATACATCTTCATTGCTTAGCTTTAATACTCTGTTCTTACTTAATACTAATCTGCGTCATATATCTAATTCTTAGATTAGACATTCCCCATCTTAACATTTTTAATTCTTACCACATATTTACTATTTTGAGCTAGTCTTCCTTAATTTCTAACTTCCTTATTTATTTTCCAACCATTGGTAAAATAAATCCCATATCAATATAATATTCAATTTGTTCCTTCTCTTGAATTGTTAGTGTTAGCCTGTTTATTTCTGCACAGTCTAGTATTTTCTATAAAAGTTTTAGATATACAAAGATTTCAGCTTTATATCACAATACCTCTGGCTAAGGATCACTCGGTTGTTTGGTTATCCAAACATGAGCAAAGACCACACAGAGGTCCCTCTTTTTATGAACCTCACAAAAAGAGTAAATCCCACTGCCCACTTCAAAACCATTTTAGAATTTGGAATCAGAGGAATTTTATAAATATGCCTTTATTTGTGAATTTGAAAAAGAATCTGGTTACTTTCCATAACAGTTCATCACTCTTCCCCATGATGGTAGTCCCTCAACAAACATTAGAAGAGTAAGAATATACAGTAGTTACTATAAAGCACAATATTGTCACAAACAGCAGGAACAAACTAGGGATCTCAAATCTTCCTGAGCACACTTCAAAGTTCAAAAAATGTCATAGGTGCTCCACAAAATAGTTCCCACTTGAATATAAGCCAGTTTTTTTCAACCATGGTAACTTTAAGATGCATGGACTTCAACTCCCAGAATTCCGCAGCCAACTTGCCAGGGAATTTTTGGCATTTAAGCCCATTCACAAAATAGGAAGAACTGAAAAAAACAGCATTGAGGAGCTGTTTCTTACTTAGCTGATTCGCAGATGGTGTGCTGTCCCAGCCAGTCTATGGGAATTGGATAGTTACTTAGGAATTATGAGCTGTCTCCTTAAGGGAATGCATCATGGTAAATGTAGTTAAAGGTATCCTGGGAAATATAGTTCATGTCACGTGGCCACATCTGTAATCCGAATTGGTCACTGATTTGACCCTTGATGGGTTGGGGGAGTTTTCCTCACTTTTGCCTGAATTCCCTAACTTCATGGCAGCTGCTTTCTATCGCTACAAGATGGGTTAGGACAGGGGTGGGCAAACTACAGCCCACGAGCCACATCTGGCCCATTGGTCTTTTTAATCTGGCCCGCTGAAGATTGGGGCGCCCGGTTGGAGCACCCAAGCGGGAGCCAGGAAACAACAGATCTGGGCCGGACGACGGCTTGGCGGCTGGGCCAACAGCAGAGGAACGGAGGACAGTCAACCTGCCAGGCGAAGGGAGAGAGACTCGCCAGCTGCCCTTCGAGGTGACGGGGGAACCCCACTGGCAACTGTGGAGCAGCGGGAAGGCGCGGGTGACTATGGGCGGGGATGGACTGATGGATGGACGGGGCGGCATGCTCGGGAGCCTTGCAGGGGCGGCGGGCGGCAGCTTCAGCACTTGCTGGGCAGATTTCTCCTGTATTCAGGACTGGTGCGGTGGTATCTGACGTCCGGGGCTCGCGTGTGTGTTTTGGGTCTCCCCCTTTTTGCAAGGGGAGGTGTGTTACTCGGTTCTCCAGGGCTGACGACCGACCTCTTGCCTTTATTTACGCCAAAGGGAGTGGGGGGTTGGGGGGTGGGGAATGGTCTTGCCGTGGCTGGCTGGGGAGCGTGTTTGCAGGGCTGCTCGGGAGGAGATCTGGGGGCTCCCCAAAGTACCCTAGTTATTTCTTGTGTACATGTTTGTGTGTGTGTAGCGACAGCTCCGATGTCATATGCCGCTACGACCTCTGTTCTCTGCACATTCGTTTTGTCCCTTCCGTAAAGAATCTTTCGCTGTCAATCCAGACCATTGGAGAGAATTGTGCTCAGATTTCCACAATTCCCACCCTTCGTGGACTGGGCTATGTTTCCAGCCACGAACAGTTTTGCGAGAGCGTCCGCTTGACCATGCTAACCGTGAAATGTGCAGTGTTTACGCCGGGGAGCTTACTTGGGAGGAAACCTCTCTTGGTCGCTGTTCAAGGTAGGGTCTGACTGACTGACAGGGGGTGGATTTTGCGGTTTCTGCATTGATACCCCCCCCCGAGCCTTTTCAAAGCTTCTCAACTACAGTGCCCATGATCCCCATCAAGAAGAGTTTGGGATAATGGGATAAAATCTTATAGGACTTTTTTCTGTTTATGTTTTATATGTACTGTTAACAAATGCAGTTTTTTATATGTATCGTATCTTGTGCTGACCCGGCCCGTCTGTCAAATTTTAAAAGTCAATGAGGCCCCCGAGCCAAAAAGTTTGCCCACCCCTGGGTTAGGAGATAACCATCTTTTACCTACAAGACAGATATGCAAAGAATTGGTCATTAAAAAAAAACTTCATCACAAATGTGAGTTATGAGGACCTGATGAACCGATAAAAGTACTTTGTTATGGCTATATGGCTAACCCGTTAGGGCTGAATGCGGAAATATGCTTATAATTGTTGCTTACTTCACAAGGTGGCAGCAGAGGGTCTGGGAGACGCTGTTGCTACGCCTATGTTAGGTTGCAGTTACTCTTGGGACATTTGAATTAAATTGATTAAATTGTCCACAATGGTTTCAAAAAAGGGATTATCAATGCAAACACATATTGGAAAACTCAAGGAGAATTTTCTTTGAGCCCCAGATGTTGCAGTGGGCTGAAGAGAAAAAAAAAGGGGGGGGACTTCCTTGCCCACTCTTAAAAAAAGGAAAAAATGGTAAGAATTCTTTAACTTCACTGTAAATTTCTTCTTGACCACCAGATGGGGATGTAGGCTGCTTTACCAAGATGTGATGTTGCCCTTTCAGAGAGGGGTGGTTGGGTCCCAGAGGTATTTATTCTTTACACTCTTCTGCACTATAGTGGATTTGTAGCTGTGCAGATGCAGATAGATAAACTCAACAAGACATCCATAACAAAGTACATTTATTGGTTCATCAGGTACCCTCATAATTCACATTTGTGATGAAGTTCTTCTTTAATGACCAATCCTTTGTTACAAGGGATTTACTACATCTGCCTTGTAGTAAAAGATGGTTATCTCCTAACCCATCTCATAGCGATAGAAAGCAGTTCCCATGAGTTAGGGAGTCCAAGCAAAAGTAAGGAAAACTTCCCCCAAACCTTCGAGGGTCAATTTAGTGACCAATCAGAATAACAGATGTGATATGGACTATGTGATATGGACTACATTTCCCAGGATACCTTTAACTACATTTACCATGATGCCTTCCCTTAAGGGGACAGCTCATAATTCCTAAGTAACTATCCAATTCCCATAGACTGGCTGGGACAGCACACCAAGAGTCCAGGCACAACAAAATCCACCAGTCAGGAGCTGAACAATTTGATTCCCAATGCTATACTAGCCAGACATGATCACAGACTGCAGACTGAATCCTTTCACACACAGGCTTTCAAGGCTACATCTCAACCATTACATACAAACCAGCAGAAAAGATGTTTCTGTGGAGACTTGTGTCTCTTAAAGAACATTTTCCCAAGGACAAGTGCTGGGTGCTTGCCAGCTTTATGTCTTTGAACTTCCAGGCATTGGCCACTGAGCCTCAGTAAGGTTTCAAGTCTTGTTTTCAATTGGTTTCAAATTGTTTAATTGGGGGAGAGAAAAAACTAAAAAGAGACCAAGTTGATGTCATCATTAACAAAACAATTGAATTTGTAAATGTTATTTCAGGCATTAGTAAATATTATTTTCTAAGTCTTCAAAAGCCAAAATGTGGCTCAGCACTGTATTCCCATAAATAACTTCCCCAACTCAAAGTGAGCATGCTGTCAAAACAAAGTGCTGGTGTCCACAAAGTGTATCCTGGAGTGAAATCAGAAATTTGCTTGGATCATGATCATCAGAGCTGTAGAGCCAATAGCCAAGAATCATCCTGGGGGAAAGTCATCTAAATCTGGCACTTTCTGGATGGGCAGGCTTAGCAATTCTATAAGGGCTCCAAGTTCTCAGGCCCCACAACATCTGGAGGGAAGGGGAAAGAGTGAGGAGATATGGGTTAAAAGTCTCTCTCCTTTGCACCTCACTGTGAATTACATATCTGTGCTGCTTGCCAGCCTCTGAAGAAACACCTGGATTCCAAATATGGCCTTATGCAGTGGCTTGTCTTTCTTTTGGGATATTTTCACTCTGGACAGCACTGTCTTGCACTGGTAGTTTTCATCCTATCTGTGGGAGGCCCAAAACAGTTTTCAGGGGAGGAGCAATACTTTGCCTTCATAGTTTGGGTTTTTGCATGGAGTTTGATGGGTAAGGTCATGTCACCAGGTTAGATGCAACACCATGTTTCCAGTACTTTTTGGCTTGTCTGTTTTGAGGTGGGGTTGAGAGTTTGAGACGCTTAAGAAATGAAGGGAAGCATGTTACATACACTAAATATCATTTTATAACCATATGGACCAGCTGGGGCTCTTCATCACAGGACACAGACATCAAAGAAGAGGAAATTTGGAAGAACAGCCTTCAAAAGAGCATAATTGTTATTTATCTTCACTTTGCTGGCACTTGAGGGGAATCATTAAGAAGTAAATAATTAAAAACCTGGATGTGGGAAATGAACTTAAAAGTGCCTGGGCTCAAAGAAGGGACTTCACTGTAAATACAGGGTGACTTGACTTTAAAACCAAAGGAAGACAGAGATGTTGATGGCTTGCTCTCCTTGGAAAATCTGCTGTGTATTTTTAAATTTTGCAAAAATGCATTTGCTATTGAACATAAATTAGATTCTCCTAAGTACCATTCATGGTCACATCATTGCTGCACAACCAGTCTGTTTCTCAACTATGATAATTATATTGGAACTTTTACTGGTTAACTCCAACTTAACCTGAGTGAATTGCTGAATTGTACTGTGATTGTTAAGGCTGACAATTCAATCCAATTCCTTCCATCATTAGCACTAAAAGGTAGATCAATTAGCTGAATCCGTGAATACAATTAATTTTCCTCAATGCAATACTTTCCCAATCTGTGTCACCTACTTTTTTATAAACGAGAGAATGATGTGCTTCCAATTTCTCTTTTACATGCTGTAACCAGTGTGTGTGTATGTGTGTGTATAAGGTCAAGGCTCTGGCTCTTCGGAGGAAATCCACAGGAACTGCATTCCCCTCACTGCTTTTCTATCCTCTCCCCCCACCCCACTCTCTCTCAATTTTTGTCATTGTTGTTGTTGTTGTGAAAACTATAAAGAAAGAGGATGTAGAATTTGGGGTTTGAGTTTGGAGAACTCCAACCGTCAGAAAATGAGATGTCATGCCTACTTATCAGGCCTTGCTTTATTGTAGGCCAGAGTTGCTAATATTTTTTCCCATAACTTCTTGTGGCTTAACAGTTACATAGTAATACTAGGGCTAGTGGATTATGGACAAGACCTCCCTCCACCTGCTAAGGCTTCAGCAGCTGCTGGACCTGAGCCCAGTACCGGCAATTGGCATAGCCAGGCACCTGCTGAGGCTCCTGGAGACACTGGAAATGTTGCAGTTGCCCATGGCCAGCAGTCTTAAATCTGTGTACAACTGAATGTGAACATGAAGTGAAGTTTTGCAAGTCCTGAGAAGCAAAAGGTCAGGGGGATGAATGGAAAAGCTGCCACGACTCAAATATTCTGGGGACGATTTTCTCCAGAGATAGCAGAGAGGACCCTCAACCATCAAAATCTCTGGTAGGTGCAGGAAATTAGCCAGCAGTAAGGGGACTGGGAAGCCCTTTGCCTCTAGACATGCTGAAAGATCACTGAGGATTTTGTGACAATCATCAGTTGTTCTCAGTCTTTTGCCATCCCTCTCCAGATGGACATAGGGCAAGTAGGAAAAAAAATAGGGCATTCAATATACAAAAGGAAGCCCAAATGTGATTTTAAAAAATTATATAACCATACAATCTTATGTACTTTTGCAGAATCTCTTTTTAGATTATATTTTTACCCATTATCTCTGAATGAATCCTGTTTCTTTACATCTTGTTTCAAACCTTTGTAACTTCTCTTCCCTTTTTCCCTTTCTTTCTTTTCCAATCTAGTCTTTTTACCCCCTTGTTTAATCTCCACCCTCTTAATCTCCATCCTCTTCTGCATTTCTCTTTTCTGTTGCTTTCTGACATTGTAACGATTTTTCATCCTATGTTTCCCTTTTTTGGTTGTTTTTTTAAGTCTAAATTTCTCCTTTCTCTTTCCCCTCTTTTCCTTTTCTTCCCCAATTAGAGTTGCTTGTTCATTAAAGATGGCTTCTTCTTCATCCCAATCTCTTTGTTCTTGAAGTTTCCGATAGGTAGAAATCGCCATTTCTAAGAAATGAAAAACAGATCCAGAAGAGCCCTTCCCTTCTTGTTCCTCTTCTTTTAGCTTTTTAAATTCCATTTTCAGATTATCAACAAGTAGTACCATTGTGAAATTTTTTAAAAAACAACCCAAATGTTTTTAGTCCTTCAAATAATAATTTCCAAAGTCCCAAAGTCACCAAGCAATCCAAATACACTCAAACTGTTTCATTTAAAACCTTTCTTCTTTTTATACTTTCTCTTCCTGGGGTTACAGTTGCAAAGTCCCAGTTGTATTTGAAATAATGTTAGAAAACTGGAATATTATATGATTATAAAATGGGATAAAAGGAATGTGTAAAATGTTTAAGATTTAACGATAGAGTTTAATTTGTTATGGATTATTGTTTTAACTATTTTATAAATTTATTATTCTTTCTTATTTTAAAATATAGTACGTAGTTTTAGAGTGTACTAAGCAGAATCAGAATGAAAATTATATATTATTCTAAGTGTTATTTAGGGGAAAGATATAAAGGCGTCATACTTTAATCAGTGATTACTGGAGAAATTTTGTGTCAATGAGAAAAGATAATAGATAATTGAAACAGAACAGATAAAAGATATAAGCATAATTATTTAAATTGAGATGAAATAAATAAAATAGAATTAAGACAGTGAAAAGAGGGGAGAAGCTATATAGAAAATGTAGAATGGTAAATAAGACATGAAATGGTATATAAAGTGAGCATGAATTTGAATTTATGTCTGCACAAAAAGAGGTAACCCGGGACTAAGCCGCTTTCCAAAAAGAAGTTTTATGCTTTTATGTTTTGTGTTTTGTATGTGTATGTTTGTTTACTGAAAATTAATAAAATTCTTATTAAAAAAAATCATATAACCCAATCCCTGAGAATAACTCAGAATAATTAAGAGATGAAATTACATTCAAACAAAGTTTAGCTTGTTTATGAAAGGTAAGATTGGGATCCGCTGTACCTCCAGGGGAGCATTTCACCATGGAGCCACTGCTAAATTGGCTTTCCCAGATCCATATGCCTCACGTATCTCAGAAGAAGCAGGGACCTTCCACAGACCTTCCAAATGTCTGGACCAGACACGCAGATTGGGTTCTGGCTAGGCATTGTCTGGTATCCTTTGTCCTTTCCTAAATGATAGTTCAACTAATTATTGGTTACAAAGCTTTGAAGCCTTCTTGCCTCTGTTCAAGCCAACAGGGTATTTGTCCCTGTGTTGATTGTTGCCGGTCTAAAAGGCAGACTGTGGACAACTGTTGTGCTGGTCTGTACTCTCTTCTTGATCTCCATTTAAAGGCATAGAAGAATTAATCGGTATACTACTGATTTTTAACTATTAGGTTGTCTGCCATGGTTTCCCTGAGGTGGAAGCAAGGGCAAACCATTTCCCAAAAAGTTGCCTGGAAAAAAACGCTGGCTCAAAGACATCCCTCCCCCCTCCCCTCCCCCCCAAATAGACAACAAGACAGCATTTCCTCACCCAACCAATAAAAGTGAAAATTATGCCCGTGAAGCAAAACCTGTAATTGGTGACTAACTCAAGCAGAACTTGGCTCCCTTGTTTTACTTAATCACACACCTAGTGTTCTCTCAGAAGGGTGGGTGCCAAACCCATGCTTAAAAAATATTGTATATTAAGAAGCCTCCTTTAATACCTGACCAGCACTTTCTGAAATGCCAGCCAGTCCTTAAGCAGGAAGATGACGGTGTCATCACCAAGGGAATCAGCGAAGCTCTGCCGATCAGATCCACGAGGAGTCAGGAGAAGAAGAGAAATGTTACTTAAAAACTGGAACAGTCTAAAATAAATCTAAGCAGTCCCTGCGGTGGGCAAAGAATGGGACAAAGGCAATGTCATTGAATATGTCCTTTCAAAGCCCCGGGGTATCTTTGTGCCCTGGCTAGGAGGCCAGGGGGAAGATCTCCTGTTCTCTCCTTTGGCCTTGGTCACCTGCAATTTTTGAAGCAGCAAAAGCACTGATGCCATGCCAAGTAGGAGACTGATAGATTGGTGGCAGGAGACAGAATGTGTTTGGAGTGCTATGGGATGGAAGGAAGGAAGGAAGAAAGAAAGGAGGGAAGGGAGGGGAAGGAAGGAAGGGAAGGAAAGGAAAGGAAAGGAAGGAATGAAGGGAAAAAAAGAGAACGCCATCCGCTCACCTTCGTACCAAGAGGGCCTCCACAAAAGACGCTTCTCGCAAGGATCGCGGGGAGGGGGATTCTGGACAGCGCTGCTGTTCTAAAGCCGCCCCGCCCGCCCCGCACCCGAGAGCAGCGGCAGTTTGTGCTCCCTGGGATTCGATCAAGGGGGACCCATGCCTCCGTCCTTTTCTTTTGCTAAACTAAGTCCATCCGGGGAGAATGGTCAACTTTTCTTCCTCTTAGGCCTCGACTCCAACGCTCCACAAGGACCCCGGCGTTCAGAAATCCAGCGATCGGACTGGGAAGGGTGTTCTCCCCCTGTTGTCCCCTCCCCCCGCATCTTTATTTCCACGCCAGAACGAGCGTCACCGGCTTCTTTCCCGGGTATGATTCCGTAGGGTTTGGAAACGGACGAGATGGCCATGGGTAATGGTGTATAATTCGCCTCGGAAAACGCGAGTTCTCTGGACTCCCTCCCTCCCTCCTCCCTCCCTCGTGCGTCCGGCGTGTTGTGGGTTAACGTCTGGTACTTGGCGAGCTCGTCTGAAAAATCCTCCCTCTGATATCCCAGACCGTTCTTCAAAAAAAGAAAATCAATCTTCAGGGCCCGTGGCCAATAAGAGGAGTCCTGGGCGTGCCAAACGACCAATTGGGTGAGACGATTTGCGCCGATCTGACCCACCCTATCTCTTTCCTGAAAGCTGCCCACATATGGGGTGTATATGTAAGAGTCTACATATTTCTCTATCCTAGCGAGGGGTCTGATTCGACGTCGATTTAAACGGAGACCGGGAGCAAGGGCAAGCGGCGCTGGATCCGAAGAAGAGGAGGGAACGCAGCGCGAGCGTAAGGCACCGGCTCCCAGCCTCCACTACCCTCCGGGGCAAGTGCTCCCAGGGACGAGGTCCAGAGATCAAGGGCTCCGGGAACTTCGGCGGAGGGTGGGGTTTTTTGTTCCCCGCGCAGCAGCGGCACCCCTTTCCCACTTCGTCCGGCGTGAGCATCGCGCGCGTTAGATGGAAGAGTTGCCACCCAACGGTCCCACGCGTGTGGAAAGTCAGCCGCTTAAGCGACCTCCGACGGCGCACAGGGCGGAACGGGACCGGCAGCCGCCCCGCGTTTTACAAGCACCCTAGGCGCGAAAGAAATGCACCTTTCCTTTTAGCAGGAGAAGCGGCCGTTCGGCGGCCCACCCCGCGGCGCCTCTCCGAGAACTTTCGCTTTTCGCTGCCCGTGGGGTCTCCGCAAACGGCAGGCCCGCCTGCCCCCCCCGCCTCGCCGAGCTTTTCCCCCCTCTGTGTAGTCGAGGGCGTCTTGCTGAGAGGGTGGCGGCGAAAGAAAGACAAGCCGCCACCCTCGCTTCGTTCGCCTTTCTCCGAAGCGACACCGGCGGCGACCCGGGGGGAGAAGACACACAAAGAGCGAGCGAGCGAGGGAAGCGTCTTTACGCGTACGGCCCTCGCCCCGCTCCGCCCCGGCGCGAGAGAAAGCCGTAAGTACAATGGGCTTCGGACGGTCCTCAACTGTCCGCTTGAGGAATCTCGGCAGGGCTCTTTCTGGCACAGGGGTAGACTGCCCCGTCGGCCGCCGCTGTCCCGTCCCCTCCCCCCCCCGCGCCCCGCGCAGGCATCCAGGCGCAGGCGACGGGAGGGAAGGTCGCCGCCGCTCCCTTGGCCTCTTGTCTGCGGTCAGGATCAAGTGGGAAGGCAAAGCCGCGTGACGGCGCGCCCACCGTCTTAAATCTCTCGGTGGCGGAATGCCCTGGACGGCGGGAGGGAGAGAGAGCCGGTGAAGATGGAAAAATTGCTTTGCCCTCTGTGGCAGACGTAGAGGAGGAGGAGGAGGAGAGACCGGAGTTAGCACTTGCTGTTAGAATGTGCTTTGAAGTCCACTGGTATTTTCAAAAATCCTTTTCTGTTTCAGTTTCATACTTACAAGGGATGGGTGGGGGAGGGAGAGACTTTCTCGAACCAGAATAATATCGTTTAGAGGGGAAAATGGAGTTGGTGAAATTAACTTCATTAACCAATTAAGTGTACATGGAATACTAGGGAAAAATATGGAATGGGGCCGCAGAGAAAGCATCTGGAATAGGCAGGAGAGCAGTGCTGAACTTACATCCAGTCTGAAGCCCCACAGACAAATTTAGTGTTACATGTGTTGGGGGTGGGATAGCTCTGGGCCATAGTCTCCTGGCTACCATCTTGTCTTTCTGCCCCCTCTTATGCTGATCTCTCCCAACTTCTCTGTTAGAAATTAACAGCTGGGGCTCTTTAAGCCCAAACCTGGCCAAATTGTTGGATACATAAGTAATTTTTGATGCTGCATGCTGAAGTTAAAATCTATCAAATTTTATTGTGCCTGGTGAATTAAATAAGCTTGGCTCAATCAATGTAGAGTTTAGCACTGGCACTAAAGTGTAGTCCTCAGCCTTTGAAAACTTCAATTATATACTTGGCTTGTCTGCGATGATACCAGGGGATGTTGAATAGCTTTTAAGCTACAACCTTAAACCTATTTTCTTGACAATAAGCCCTAAAGATTTGAATAAAACACTGAGACACATATTAGTCAACCATCTTTTAGTCTAGCAGGTTATGTAAATCTGTCTCTTGTTATTACTTTGTTTCATTCTGCTGTGCAAGCCCAGAATCATTCTCTAAATCATGGTTTCAAAACAGAAAAACATATGTAAATATAGCCATTCAGATGAAAGTTCTGATTAGGAAAGAGTTTGCCCATTAATTTTGAAAAAGCCTACATTGTGTGTTTGATGTTACCAGGTGGTTGGGTTACGTTTTCTGTGGGGATTTTGACATGTTCATTAAAAGTGTGGCCAAGTTGAAAATGTTAAATAATGGCACATTATCTATTCTTGTAGATGTTCAAATCAACCAGTTAACTAATCTACTTTCCTTTCTCTTCATAATGCAACCAATACGTTATTTTGTAAGGTGAACTGATTATGCAATAATATGAAGGCAGATGATAGAGTGAATTTATAGCAGTGTACACTGTTTCTTTCTTTTATCATATTTATCTGTTTCTTCTTAACTAACATTGGGAACATCACTGATCCAAGAAGGACCAAGCAGAGAGCATGGATCCCAACTGCAATCTGCTTAACAATAGTTTCTTTTTCACATGATACATCATTATTATGTGTATCACATAAAAAGGGTTGAGGTTTGGATTACATAGTTGTGGTCAACATCTTGACCTTTTTGATTACCTTGGGAGTTCCTCAGGAATAATGAAAAGTCAGATCTCAGCAAAAGTGAGGACAACAGCATAGACACATAGGTTGGCAGTTTCCCATTAGCTTTTGACCTAATAGCATAAAGTACACCAAATCAATATTTGGTTTACTATGTATATTTGAGGATAAGCCAAGAATTTTAGGTGCCAGAAAGCACCCAAAAAATCAGGTTTAGCTTATCTGGTCTATCCACAAGTAGATTGGGTATTTCTTTTTTAAATTTCTTCTTTATTTCCTGTAAATACTTGTGTATAAGCCCATCCTCAGATGGTCAGACCTTCCAATTTTTAACCAAGGTAGCATGAAAAATGCAGGTTGGCTTATTCTTATGTAGCACGTTTTTCTGGTAGTTTGGTTAAAAAAAATGTGTCAGCTTGTCAACCAGTAGGCTTATATACAAGCATATACAGTAAATTAGAAATATTCAAAATAGATTAGAGCAGGTGGCAAATTACAAAAGAAGCCAACTTCTCTGAAGAAGCAGACCTTGACCCTTTTGAACACATTATGGTGCCAGGTGTTTGTTTTTTAATGCAGAAAAAGGTTTCCTCAAAAAGAAATTCCATTGAAGCTTGCTTCTATCTAAGGAGGGGGTTGCAACCTGAATGTATATGCAGGAAATAGAAATACTTTTGTAGGAATCAGCACTGGATTGAGAGTGTCTAAACCTGCTCCAAACTCTTAATTGCCAGGAAGGAAATGTTTCTCTTTCAGAAGAATATCACATTCGATCTTTTTTAGATCATGAGGAGCCCCAGAGCAAAGACAATACTTCCATCTGATAGCTTCTTCCCAGGCTTTATTTTCCAATAAACGTCTTAAGGTGTGTGAACTGATTAGCCATCTTTGTAATGTGTGAATGAGTAGGTGGTTATTTTAGGGATGGATCTGGCACAGCTCCCAGAATCACATTTGCTGTTCATGTGTCTTAGAGAAGTGTCTGAGATGTTACAAAGATATCGGAGGCTGTTTCCCAGAAAGAACATTAACAATGTGCTTAGAAAAAAAAAACATTGACTAGAAAGAAGAGCCCCTATATTTAATTCCTCATCACTTCCAAGTAGTATCTGGTTAACAAGAATGCAAGTGTAAAGCTTGTAATTTTATGTCTTGCATTGATCACTTTGTTTTAAAGGCTCATTTGATGACAGGGAGAACATTTTTGATGAGTTTCATGGATTAAAACCCATGCAGTTTCCCAAATTAACATTGTGAGGAATACATTGGAGTTTGCTATTGTGCCAGCATGGAAAGCATCCAGATGGTCATGTCCATTTATCTTAGGTTAATGCTTGTTTGCCAACTGAATCAATCAGAGAAAATGTGAGGAGATTTGGAGAAGAGATCCTGCTCAGTAGCCACTCTTAAGTTCTACAAGGTTGGTTTCTTCTTGTCATTGTCCCCAACAGTATGAAAACTGTGAAGTTATCTTATATTTGACCTGACTGAAATAGCAAAATGGACATATCAAACGTGAAAACTCTTGGAATTGGGGAAATGAAGTACTCTATGATTGCTTGCTAAATTAATTAATTTATTAAGTAACAATACTGCATTTCCCTGCATATTTTTCATCACTCAGAGTGATTTATAGTGATATAAAATATAGTACATAGCCACAGCAGGTGGCAGCATTCAGCTAACCTTGGTTGATCTCAAAAGACTAAGCAGGGTCAGACCAATTTAACATTTGAATGGGAGATTGCCAATAATTCTTAAGACTGGGAAGTTGAAAATAAATTAGAGATGAAAGCAATGGCATACCGCTACCATATTATTGCCAAGAAAATGTGTGGATGTAGTTTCCATCCAATCTCCAGGTTCTTCAATATAAAGTTATTCACACAATTAAAAGAATGAGTATAAAAATAATACTAATGAATACAGAAAAAGCAACGTTTAGATAACAAAAAATACAGTCTTCATTGAAACAACTGAGAAAAAGCTATCTGAGATTCATAATGAAAAGTGTTTCATAGTATTGGTACAACTATTGAACATGGTCTTCTACTATCATCAGCTGGGCCTCCACCTTAGCTGAGGAACACAGAAGGATCTCATCTTGTGATCATAGCACAGATGAAGAAGATATGTCCTAGGCCCAAGCCATTTAGAGCAATCATTTGCATATTGGGGAGTAAATCCCACTGAACTCAATAAGGGCAGTTTCCAATGACCATGTCTAGAAGACGATGATTTGCATTCAAAGTATTTTTATATGTCCTCTCCATAACCTTTATTGGTTCTACTGTGAGGTAAAAGCAAAGTTGTGATTCCCAACTCCAGATCAATGAGGAAAATGAGATTCTGAGAATGGCCCATTCCTTTATCTTTGCTCAGAATTTACTTTCTATCACTGACTTCCTGAAAGCTTTTTCCCAGGTGAGAGGTTTGCTCCAACTGCAATTTTGGGTTTTGTAGCTGATAAAATTCTAAAGGCTTCATCTGCTCTTATTCTATACTCCACTAATTTTATTTTATCATGCTGTTATGCATATCTCTTCTTCCTTCAGGACCTCAAGGCAGAATACATAGTGCTCCATCTGCCAGTGTTTTCAGCCTGTGTGGGCTGGGGCTGAGAGAGAGAGAGGGACTGGCTCAGTGTCACCCAGTCTGCTTCCATGGCTGAGGGTGGACTTGAACCTGAGTTTCTCTTATCTTTAGTTCAACATCTTCACCATTACATCAAACCTGCTCCCCCACCCCCCCCCAAAAAAGAAGCACCCATAATGCAGAAATCACTTGTACTAAAAGCCTTTGGCCTTTTCAAGTCTCTTTTTCTGCCTGTAAGGGAACGGGTGGTCTGATTTCCAAGGGGGTTGATTGTTTGGGAGAAAGAAAAATTCCCCTTCTGAAAATCCCCGATGAAAGTGAATTACCTATGGAAGTGCCAAGTCCCTCTCAATGAAAAGAGACTTCACATTTTCTGGAAGAGAAGAAAGAAGTGTTGTAGGTAAGAAAATAAAATTTGATCGTAGCTGGATCAAGGGCTTTCTTTAACAGTTTTGTAGGAGTGAGGGTGAAAAGGCTAGTGGAATAATTCTATTTCAAATAGATTTTCTCTCCCTATATTGGCATCTGCTTCATGATCCATTTCTATTTTCAGCCGAATTCCTAAGGTCCTTTGTCTGCTGCAGTTGTAAATCAATTGCATGGCTTTGGGGCCAGGGTGACTTGTCACTAAGATGCCTTGCAAATCGTGCTAACGGTGATTTCCAGAAGATTTAGTAACCAAGGGAGACCCATGCAGGGAATTTTTTTTGTGTGAGTTAGCTAGAGACAGACCACAAGATAGAGCCAGTAGTCCCTGATCATAGTGATATTCCTATTTTCAAAGGCATTGGCTGGCCATTAATAGATAGCAAAGATGCTTTTACATCACTTTTAAACATTTAGGAAACATAGGGTGTTTGGGATACTTGGTCAGTTCCAGACACATTTAAAGCAGCATTTTGAATTGTGCCCAGAAGTGGACTGAAAACTAGTGTATCTGTTTTCAAAACTGGCAAAACAGGCTCAAGTTGTCTCATCACATTTAATAGCTATGTTGCTATAATTTGCTCTGATTGTAGTTGTAGACAGCATTTAAAGACGGCACCATGTATATTGTATTGCAATACTGTAAATGATATCTTGTGCAAGTTTCACTGCCAAAGAACAGTCTGGGTAGACATTGAGTCTGCCTCAGGGTGGAGAGTCTGTGATCTTCCAGATGGTCCCCTCATTCCTGAATAATGGGCATGCTGTTTGGATACTGGAGTTCAAAAACATCTGGAGATAGATAGATAGATAGATAGATAGATAGATAGATAGATAGATAGATAGATAGATAGATAGATAGACAGACAGATAGACAGACAGACAGATAGATGAGAGAGGGAGAGGGAGGGTGAAAGAAGAGATGGAGGGAGAGAGAGATCTCAGTGTAATAGAATTTATTTTGGAAACAAATGAATAATGCTATTATTCTAAATGCTAAATCTTGTGTATGGTATGTTCTACTTGACAGGATGGCTTCCCCATGTCACAACAGTTCCTCCCAAGTCTAGTTACCAAGGAATTTCTCCAAAGAAATGTTGACTTTGAGATCAGATAGTTGCAAAACATAGGGTCTGATATAGATCACTTTATTTATCGGCTTGCTTTCTCAAGGAAGCCCCTCTCACTTTGCCCTAGTAGACCCTATTCCTAACTCAGTCACCTTCAGAAGGATTTTGTTAAACCTCTGTCACCCTGCATCCAGTGACAGCAGCGTGCACATCCAGTGGCCATCGGGCTGGAAGTCTGCTGCAGATTCTGGATCTGCATCTTTGTTTGAAAGTTGACAAGCTAAATACTTCAGAAACTGCACTGTTAGGTTGTTGAGCTCATATAGGTTTTTGTCGCCAACCAGACATTTCATTGGCAGATTCACAGGGAGTAAAGGCAGGGCAGGTGATCTTTTAAGCACCCTGATAGCTTCTAGCTTAGGGGTCTTCAAACTTGACAGCTTTAAGACTTGTGGACTTCAACTCCCAGAATTCCTCCTCTGGTCATGTTAGCTCAGGAATTCTGGGAGTTGAAGTCCACAAGTCTTAAACTTGCCAAGTTTGAAGACCCTTGTTCTAACTGTTTATGAGAAAGGGCAAATAAGGGTAATGCAGACAAGCCAACCTGATAACCAGCACCTTAAAAAGATGTGGTGTTTGCCTTTTTCTTTAACCTTAATTTTCTTCCAGTCATTTTGATCTATTTCAAGTCTGTAGTGAGACATCTGGGATTACAGAGAGCTGTTGTTGTGAAACAGCAAGCTAAATTAAATCCACTAAATCTGATAGATTAGCTAATATATTTTTGTAAAAAGAATTTCCATACAGGGAGAGAGTAGGGTAAGTTGACAGAAATCCATTATCATTCATTCACGGATGTTATCTTATTCTGTTTGGCTCTTGACCTTATTATTTGGTACCTGATCAGTGCTTTCTTCTCTTTTGCCTTGCTGCCTGGTCCTTTTCTTTAAATTGTAGATTCTGGAGATTGAACATGGAATCCCAGGCATGTGTGGAAGGCCAAAAGCTCCAATACAAGATTGTCTATGTTTCTTACTCTTTTAGTTTCTATGGTATAGAGTTTTACCCTTGAATTAAAACCAGGTAAAATATAAATTCTAGAATAAAACGTTGAGAAAGCAAGCTTTGCGTAACTGTGGGGTAATTAATTTTGCTTGTCATTTTCCTACACAAGGTTTACTTAGGAATAGAAGGGGCATTTTTGGCACCAGAGCCAAAAATCTGGGTTTGGGTTCAGTGTGAAATATAATCTGGGATTACTCTCCTTCCATCCTCAAGATGTATATTGACATAAGAGGGGCAATCAGAGAAACAGAGTCCTACATGTTTTAATGGCCATTTGCTATTTCTTCATTGTGGTTTGAGATTTCATCCTGCTTTTCTATAAAGAAAATATCCAGGGCAAAAAACAAATGAGTAAAAAGGAAAACAACACATGAAATGATCAGGGTGGGCTTCAAAAATTTTAGCAAAGGGTTCTCTGCCTGGTTGCTGGGTGGACATGGCCATGGTGGGCGTGGCCTAGTTGGCTTCCTGCACCATGGGAGGGTGTTTTTGCCCTCCCCGGCCTCCTGAGGCTTTCCTCGAGCCTTTGGGACAGCGAAAATGGCCTCCATGGGCTCTGGAGGCTCTCTGAAAGCCGGAAACAGGCTCATTTCCGGCCTTTCCGAACTTCCGGGAGGCCCATTTTTTGCCCTCCCTGAGCCTCCCCGCGCTCCCTGCACTTACCTGCATCCAAAACGGGCTGCGTTTTTCCAGGAATGGGATTTGGGGGTTCTCTGAACTGCACAGAATCTTAGCTTGGTCTCTCAAACCCCCAGCAGCCTCACCGCTGGAAATCATCTATTTAAACAGGGGGAAGAGAAGACTGTATAATCACTCCTGCTTTTTTAAGCAGTTAAAATGTTATTTTTTCATACAGATGAAAATGACTACTAGAAAAAATGATTTTCATGAAGTGATGGATGGGTGTAACTCAAAAACCTGCTTCAATCCCTAGGTCAGTTCTACTGATAGGCAGATGGAGGCAGATGGTTTGGATGTCTAGTAATGGCAACAGACTTGAAGACAAGCGGTGCTCCTGAGATTTTCTGCCCTAAGCACCAAAATAATAGCTGGTCTTGATTTCAAGAGCAAATATCCTTTAGTATTCCATTTTTTGGTCATAAATCATCTTGAACTGGCTCTGGATCGGGGTGGGATTCTACCAGTTTGCACCTATTTGCTAGAAGTGGTTGTTAACATTCTAAGCAGTTCGGAGAACCGGTTGTTAGAAGAAATTGCTGGCCTAATCCTGTAAGGAAGGCAGGAAGGAAACATTCTGGTGTTGCTTACAGAAACTGCCTCTCCGGTAACCCTTATTACATTCTTGGCAGGACTAGACTTCCTGTCTCTGGAACTTCTCTGGAGTTTTTTCCCCTTCCTTTGCTGGTACTTTGCTTGTGTGGAGGGACCATTCAAAGTTACAATGGCACTGAAAAAAGTGACTTATGATCATTTTTCACACTTCACGACTGTTGCAGCATCCCCACAGTCATGAAAGGCCATGCGAGGAGATGTGAGTGATATTGAGTTGGCCACGCCCAGCCAGTCACATGATCACCAAGCCATGCCCACCAACTAAGCCACACCCACAGAATTGGTTGTTAAAAAAATTTGAATCCCACCCCTGCTCTGGATCCTCTTCTTGTAATACAGTCTAAGGAGCTAAGGTATTAAATGAACTGCTAAAGATTCAGAGAAACAAATATCTCCGTGGATATTCTGTGCTTAATACATTGTCTCCTTTCCTCATATCTTCCAGTTCTTAGATATAGCCAATATGGTTTCTATAAAAGCCCTTTACAATTGAAGCTAAATGTCAGTCTTTCTTCCATCAATTCTGGGAGAAGACTCTATTGTAGGATTCTGCAGTTCACAAGATTTCATATGATCTCAGTGTTCTAGGTAAATAGGAGTGGAAAATATTTCCAAAGGTAAGATCACCAAAGGCACGTAAAGAGGGCTTGCCATATTAAAAAAGCAAATTTGATAGGAGGAGTGATAGGAATGGAAGAGCAGGGAGGCATTCGGAAGGTGCGCAAAGAAATGAAGCTCTACCTAATTGATTCCCCAGCGCACAATCTTTGCTGTGTCTTAGACATGAGTTACTCATTTCTCTGGCAGAAAGTTACAGGCTGCTGCTCTGATAAAAATCTTTCTCAGCTGGTGTGTGGGGAAATGAATGTTCTGTTGTATTCTTCAAAGGAAATCACCTGTAGCGACTGCTGGGAAGTATTTATTACTTCAAGGAAGGACTGTGAGCAAAAGACATATTAAACAAAAATATGCAGTCTTGATAACCATCGCAACACAATTTCCAGAACTCCCTATTCCAATGAGCTGTTGAATAATTGAAGCACCTTAAAAGCATCTTTATAGAGCTCTTCTCCCCCAAATAAGAACCTTTGTTAATTTCCAGAATCTTAATTTCTTTCCTTAATTTTCCTTCTTTTCTTTCTCAGAAAGGGGTGGAGATGCTTACAGTTGTGTGGTGTGGTATGCTGGCCTGACAGCCGCGGATAGAAAAACATTACAGAGGGTAGTGAGCACAGCACCAAAACATCGTGGGCTGTTCCCTGATACCACTAGATGACATTGCTAGGGCTTGATGCCTTAGAAGAGTGGGGAAAATTGTCAGGGATGACTCACACCCCAGTCAGCACTTTTTCACTCTCCTACCACCAGGTAGGAGATATAGAAGCATAGCCAGCCGTACCAACAGGCTGAAGACCAGTTTCTATCCGTAGGCTGTCAGACTTCTGAATGGAAAATAACTTCATGTCAACATAGTATGATAGACTTGCAGGGCCGGTGCATTGTGCAACAAGGTCACATAGTGTAATAAGATTGGGACTGGGTTAGGGACTTCTGTCCTCACTGTGAGTTGTGTTTGGGGGGGGGTGTACAAAGGGAGGCTCAGACAATCTCATTGTACACATGTTGTGCTCTGACAATAAAAGGTAATAATATTGTACAGTTCTTCTTTGCGGGCTTATCATCAGATTTAGGAAATATGGGGTTTGGAAGAAGATGAATTGCATGTGTGTAAGTTAGTAATGGTGTTTCTTACTGGGAAGACCAAATGGTAAATGCATCTCTTCAACCCCTACATAAGAAATATGCCAGAGAGAGGACAGAAATTAGTATGGGCTTTCAAATCATTTTTGTCACTTCTTTGTGCTTTATGCTGGTGATATAGATTCAGGTAACAGTTTCATCCTTGGCTGCCTGGGTAGTCTTATATAGCAAGTGACTGAGTGATTGATTATTCAAGTTGGCATGGATTCTTAGTGACCATGTATATCAAGGCTGTAAAACTCCTGGCCCACAGGCTGGATGCATCACACGCTGGCCACGTCCACACCCCGGTTTAGCGAACGAGGAAAAAGTCCCGATACATGACGACGCTATGACACCATGAGTTTGACACCCATGATATAGATGGAGTTTCTCCATGATGATCTGTCCCTAACATTCAGGTCTTCCAATGGCGCACCCATCACTATTGTAACTGAATCCATCTTTCTTGCAACTGATCATCCTTCTCTTCTCTATTCCTCCATCTTTCCCAGCTTTATTGTCTTGTCAACAAAGCTAGGTCTTTGTAAAATATGTTGAAAGTATGATAATTTCAGTCTGTTCTTTTGCTGGAGAATTCTGGAAGTTGAAGTCCATACATAGTAAATTTGTTGAGATTGGAAACACTGATTTATTTGTTCATTGTCTTGGTTATCCATGGAATTCTCAGGAATCTTCTCCCCAAAAGCATCAGTACTTTTCCCATCTGGCTTTTTCAAAGTCCAATATTTTCTTGTGTAGATTGTCATAGGCAAATATTGCCTGAATGATTTTGATCTTTGTAGATATGGCCGCATCCCTGCATCTGAAACTCTTTCTAAGGCCTTAAATGTTTTTTCTCAGTGCTAGTCTTTAATATATTTATTGACTGTTGGGTCCTTTATTATACACCGTTTTACATATCAACTTTAACAATCATAGGAAAACCCATCTTACAGGATTAGATTATTAATGCAAACACCTGAAAAGAAATATTTCTCATTTCTGTGTCCCTTTTTCAGTCAGGACCAGAAATCCAGTGATTGCACACCTTCCCCTGATGTTTTATTGCTTTAAGTATAATATGAATAGATTTTGGGCCTTGACTTTTAAAAGCATTTGTTTTGTTTTTTTATGTGCAGTATTCAGTATATTACTCATTCATCATTTAGTTGCTGTTCTGACCTAGGCTTCCCCAACATCACGAAGCCGAGTCCTCGTCCCGATAAACCCCTTTTATTTAATTTACAATGAATTCCTTTCCAGCAAAGTCCCGGCCAACAGTCTTTCAAGATAGTTCACAATTACAGACCTTTATCAGGCTTGGAGAGGAGCTAGGCCGATATCTTTCAGACGCTACAATACTTGGCAAGAATGCAGGAAGGAACTAATTGACTCCTGCAAAACCCCACTCCCTTTTCGCTCCTCTTTTATTCCCTCTGGGAGGGGCCATTCACTGTCCACCTGTGGCTTTACTCCTAAGTCAGCACTTGTTCCTTAGCTGTTCCCTTTGTTTGGCAACTCTGCACATGCACACACTGGGAACAGGCTCCAGCTATTCTTCTGCCTCACTGCTCAGAAGGCAGCTGATAACTGTCAGACGGGCCTGGTCCCATCTCTGCCTCTGACACAGAGCACTCATTAGAGCCTTCCCCAGACTCCAGGACTGGCCCATGTTCCTTCCCAACCTCTTCACTGTCCGAATCTGCTGCCAGCTCTGCTGGTCACTGACAGGCCACAACAGTTGCTTCCCTATTTTGCTCTCTGTAAATTAAGGTTTCTGTAGTTTCTACAGCAGTTTGGACCCAATGTCATAAAGCAAGATTAAGTTTTTTGTCTCTGGATTCTTCCAGTGGATGAATAAATAATATACTTTGCTGAAGGAACACTAGTGTAGTATTGATGTGGGATTGACTTAAGCATGACAATATAGGATCAGTAGCATTGCCGTCTGGCTCAAGCTTTCTGCTAAGATGTTTACTTCATCATTAGTTGCAGTCTGCTAAGGTTGTCGCACTGTCTTGTATTTACCAAGTCTATCTCCTGCCCTTATTGCTTCCATTAAAGATCTTGGGAATTGCAATTTTTGGACTGACTATTAATCCTATGATATGGTGCCTGAAAAGGGATATTGGATACTGGTAAGGGAACAGGAAATGAATTTAGTCCACAGGATATGCTCTGCTAAGAAATTCTCTTATGAAAGTCCCACAGCAAGGAATGGAAGGGGCATGATGGCTCAGCAGTTTAAAGACGCTGTCAGCTGTAAAGCTGAAAGCCCAGGTTTGAGACCCGACTGCCGTGGGTGAGCTCCTGTTACTTTCCTGAGCTCCTGCCCAGCTAGCAGTTTGAAAGCATGCAAATGTGAGTAGATAGATGAGTAACACTTCGGTGGGAAGGTAACAGCGTTCCATTCATTTTGGCGTAAAGTCATGATGGCCACATGACCATAGAAGCGTCTTCAGAGAACTGGTTTCTTTGATAAAAAATGAAAATGAGCACCACCCTCTTGAGTCGAACATGACTAGGAAGGGGAAACCTTTACTTTTTACTGCAGGAGTACAGTAGCTCACATGGTTAGGATGCTGAGTTGGAGATTAGCAAGCCTGTTTTTCGAGACCCAAGTGCTGCTGCATAGCAGGGTGAGCTCTTGTCATTTGCTCCAGCTCCTGGACAGGGACATGGAAGGAGCCATCAAAGGCATCCTCCAAAGTGGTGATTTCACCTTCTAATCCTTTCACCCCAGAAACACTTTAAAATAATGCCTCCAACAAGAATTTTTAGTGCAAGGAATAAAGTGCTTCCACTTCTTCCAATAGGAAGAAGTGCTGGATAATTCGTGATAATAATTTTAATTGGCAGGTGTCATTTTATTGTCCACCTCAGCTATCAAAATAACCATCCCAATGTCAGCTATCTAATGCCCTACGCATCTTGATTTTCTACCCAATAAAATATTTTCCCCCGGTGTCCTCTTGCCAAGGCAGGCAAGAATAGTGTCTGTATAAATTTGCCCTGCTGGCAGTTTCAGTGCTTGTTAATTTGCCTTCCCAGAATTTCCCTTGCAAAGGGATTTCCCTCTCCTCTCTTGGAGCCCTCATTCCTTAAAAGGTATACTCGGTGACCTCATCACAGGCCAATCACTGGCAAGGGGAGCAATAGCTGTACAGGGCAGAGCTATGGGTTTATGGAGTCTTTTTAGAAAACATTAAAGAAGTGTGGTTGCAAAAACGCAGAAAGGAAAAAGTCAATATTTATAGAAATGTCTTTTTAAAAAAAACAACCTCAAGGGAATGCCAAGTTTTATATTCCCTGCAAGGGAAGTTTTAATTAAGAGGAGGGAGTAAGTTGAGTGGGGTTTTTTAGGCAAATGGTGATGGCAGACAGCCAGGTCTCCTGGATCTCTTTTGCTTTGCTGAACCAAGTGGCATACCATTACAGGAAGTTGCTTTAGGCCAAATCAGACATTTATCTAGCCTATTATAATCCTCTTTGACTGTTGGACTCCAGTAGTGTTGGAGGCTCTCCTGGGTCTCAGACATAGGTTTCCTCTGTCACCTGCTCTCTGTGCCTTTTAGATTTTAGATTTTTTTTTAAAAAAAAATCCTGCTCATTATTTTTTATAAATAACTCAAGATAAAGCAAACCTACCTAATATTCCTTCCTCCTCCTACTTTCCCCACAACAACCATCCACAACCACAACAACCATGTGAGGTGAATTGAGTTAAGAAAAAAGTGACTGGCCCAAAGTCACCCAGCCAGTTTCATGCCTAAAGTAGGACTAAAACATTCTTTCAGAAGGATGTCTGAAATTGAGTCTGGAATGTCTGGTGGACAAGGCTGGTATTCTTCCATTTTTCTTCTATAGAATCGTTATTAAGACTTTTAAACATGAAGATAAAAACTAACAGAAATTAAGTAAGGCTTTAGATCTCGACTGGCTCAGACCTAGCTTCATCTCAATGGCTGTTAGAAACTGACATGCAGTTAAGTCTGTTAAGTCTGAGATGTTTCAGTCAAAAACCCAAGGAGAACTGAATGAATATCCTTTATTTTGAAATAGCACATGCATTAATGGAATGCAGTGGAGCTAAGAAACCTTGTGTCATATGTACCTCATGGGTAGATGTGTTAAAGTCCAAATCACTTTAACAAATTATATTAAGTTAACCTGACTCGTATGCCAGAGAAATGTTATGTGCACATGTATGTTTCTTTCTTTCTAGAACTATTTCTTAGTTTCTTCTGCTTCAGCCAAGCATAGGAAAAGCCATGAGTTATGCAGGACATTCTTCACTTCTCACTGTATCTGTTCTGACCTGGAGTTTCTTGTCACAGACACTGTATACAGCTGCAAAGAGTAAAAGTTTTGTCTAAACTCCATTAAATACAGCTTTGTTTCCTGTTTTAATTTCCTAATCCAAGCCTTACTATTAGCTTCCAACTATGCCATAATCCTAAAACTACCCAACATTCCCTGAAACTAAAGATCTTTCTTTCAGCAGACCATTTCCCACCCGAAATGGCTTCTGTAAGTACTATAGCGTGACTTGTCTTATGCCAGCCATCCTATTCCTGTCCATCTGCCTCTGAGTGCCCCTTGTGAGTTGACATGTGCACTGTACTTTCTAAGTTTTCAGCTTCTTCAGATGAGATAAAGTTCAAGCCACACATAAGGCCCTTCCATTCTGTTGAGTTGAAGGATGGTTTTCCTTGGATCAGCAGAAAACTACACTAGAATGAAATTAGCTGTTGCTGATTACTGCTGCTTCTGTTGGCTCTGTTTTTAGGCACTGCAAGGAACCTGACTTCCATCCCAGTCTAACTTGCAGCCCTTCAGCAGGCAGAGAGTGGGGAACTGGTCCTTTAACCTTGGTTTTGCGAAGGACAATTAAAGGCTGTTTCAGTCATGAGAATGAAATGAAGGCACTCCTCTATTACTCCTTTTCTCCCTTTGCAACCCTTTTCCCCATTCTAAACAGCCAACCCTCCAAAACTGGTCTTCTCATCAGTAGATGATGTGGATCTCTGTCTTACAACACTCGTTATCGAATCATGACCAGGTCATTTTCTGGAGCACCGCAGAAGGAGTTTTGCCTTATTCTTCACTCCTAAAATGTTAATTTAACATTGGTAAGTTAGAAATATATAAACAGGAAATGTGGAATACTTATTTTATTTTTTTATTTAATCAAACACTTACAATATGAGAGAAATAAAAATAAACGTAAGTTTAAATACAAAAAATAGGAAATTTTTCTCTAAATGTAGGTGAAACCTTGGGATCCCTCCAAATACATGGAATTATCTTGATTAGACTAGAACAGGGGTGTCAAACTGAAGACCCACAGGCTGAATCCGGCCTGTGGGGGACAAATCCAGCCTGTAGGGTGCTTAAATCTGGCCTGTGGGGTGCTTAAATCCGGCCTGTGGGGCGCTTAAATCTGGCCTGTGGGGCTGACCTGGAAAGAGCAGAAGACTGGTGTCTCTGCCAGCCAAAACGGACTGGGGTCGTGTGCGGCCTGTTTTTGGCCTGGACAGTCCCCTGTGTTTCATTTTGGCCAGCAAAGTGCTGCAGGAGGCCTCCAGGCTGAAAAGAGGCTATGGAAGGAAACACATGCGGCCCATTTTGGTCAGCAAAGTGCTGCAGGAGGCGTCCATCCGTCCCATCTCTCACCCACCCCCCTTCCCGGCCTGCGGAGGAGAACTACAATGCTGATCCAGTCCTCAAAGAAATCCAGTTTGACAGCCCTGGTCTAGAATATAATCACCTCCTTGTCAATTTCAGTATAAAGAAAAAATTCAAATAAGAAAATTACTCTGGAATTATACAGGTTGCTGCATTGTGTACAGTGTGTTGGATGTATTTGTGTGTGTGCTTGAAATTTAATTTGTGTGTGTGTGCTTGAAACTTTTGTTAAACATCTGTATAAGCACTCATGAAACAACTGATTTCCTTAGTCATAAACTAGAACAACAACCACAATGAGCACACAAATTCAAATAGTTAAAGACTGTAATGCCTTTCTTCATTTCTGCAGTTTACCACTTAATATCCTCTAAAAAACCAGCAAAATCAAATTGCCCAGAGTTTTTATGCTTATGCCATAAAATTAGTAGCTATAAAATGTTTTTGTCTAAACCAAAATAAAACCTTTCCACATTCATTTTTGTTAATAATTTCTGTCCTGAATAGAAGCACATTTAGTAGTATTTCTCTGTCTGGTCAACTATTCACTTCAAGTAACTCTGTAAGTGAGCATACAGGAGAGGAGCCAGGACAGGAAATAACAATGGCAGGATGTCTATCATGTCTTCCATCTGAAAACTGTCTGTGCACATGCCTTTCTACACAGGAATAACCGTGCTCCACATGAAGACAGCTCTTACATTTTCTATAGTAGCATGCCTCTAGGAAAATCAAACCTTCCTGAATCTTTTTCCAATTTCCTCCATGAATTTGTCTAGTAGGCATAACTAAGAAGTCCTCTTTTTCTGCTCATCCTACATGCCTGGTCACTGATTAGAAAGGTGGAGATGGCTGGGAAATCAGTTCTGAAGCCCTGAAGCCTGTACTTGGATTAGCCGTGCTGTCTCCCTTGCCACTTGCAAGTAAATTGTAGTTAAGGTGGTGGGCCTCGTTTTTGCTGCATGTTTCTTTTAGGTTCCTTCACTCCTCTTGGGATGCATATACAGCATCAGAGGTAAGCCAGTGTATGAAGCCCCAAAAGGGCATGAAAGAGAAGAGCTGCTGCTGCTGCTCCTGCAGCCACAGAGGTCTTTGAAGATATTCCCTTCCCCACCGGGAGGCAGAGAGCAATAGACCCACCTCCAGCAACAGACTGTCAGAAAGAAGGGGGGTGCTCTTGTCTGGAAGCTGCAGCTGCCTGCCTACCGGATGTCTGCTGGGAGGACAGATTTCTGCGGGAGAGGTGACAGGAAGGGAAGGACACCAAACCAGAGCTCGACCTATCTCTTAGAAGACCTCCAAACTGGCATGTCTGCGTTGCCTTCATAGGTGCTCCAGTGAATTCACCAGAAGCCAGGGTTAAGTGTATTAAGTAAAAAAAAAAAATGTCGACCTTTGGTATGATCCCTCCTTAGGAAAAGGAGCCAGAGAAGGCAGGTGCTGGATTTCTTCTCCCAAGCCTTCCCTTGCCATTCAGGAATTTGTCACCCTACGTGGAGGTCTCACTTGATGAAATTTC
Organism: Pseudonaja textilis; assembly: GCF_049901715.1. Taxonomy (NCBI): domain Eukaryota; kingdom Metazoa; phylum Chordata; class Lepidosauria; order Squamata; family Elapidae; genus Pseudonaja; species Pseudonaja textilis. The sequence continues at coordinate 149,628,481 of NC_141991.1, forward strand.
TTTTTCAAGGAAGCCTATGATTCCATGACACCCCCGCCCCCCCCAAAAAATCAGGTCATCTTTATTTTTTCCATTTTCTTGCTTCTCTGTTTGCTCTCTTTGCACTCAGGGGCAAGATTCACATTTTAAATAATTCATTTTTGAAGCATATATCTCTCGGTCAGTGCTTTTTAGCTCAGCAGCTTCTTTCTATTTTTTTGTAATTTTTTTTATTGAGAGTTTACAAAGAGCAAAAAAACTAACTCAGACCAATAAAGAGGAAAAGCAGTAAGGAAACGAAGGAAAAGAAGAAATGTCTGCAAAAGTGCAGGATAAAAGAATAAAAAGAAATGGAAAAGAGAAGCTTCCAATTTTCTTTGAAGTAAATATAGTACAATTAGAAAATAATTACTTAACTGGGCAGAATAGAAAAAAATATTTGCATAAATTAAGGCATTGCAAAATAAATGTATTCAGTACCATAATGTCTTATTAATGCTGGGACAATTGGTGCAAACATAATTTCAAATTGTATTCAGTTTTATTTTTAGAGACACAAGGATTTAACGGCAGCATAAAAATAAGGCATATCTGATATGTTAACTCACGTTGCTGTACATGTACAGATGCTAAGACTCATTTAATTTAATGGATCTTTGAAATCTATTTCAGAATCCTTCTGTAATGACATCATTTAATAAATAATTCACATTGAATTAACAGATTTCCTATGGATGAATAAAATCTGCAGTTAGGAAAGTAAGGTTAGAAATCCTGAGTGTGCTCTTCAGAGTATATGACGTCATTTGAGACTGACACAGATTTAAATAATAGAAGCAGTGGCTTGAAAGATACTCAGAAATCCTCTCAAAAATGTGTACGTAAGGTGAGCTGTTCTATTGGAGAAACTAACCCACAATATCAGAAAGCAATAAATATCAAGATATATAATACCACAATGTAATTTCCTTTGTTATGTTTGCTATCAAACAGACACACTTTTCTAGTCCCTGGTCCTTTTCTCCTTTAGGAGAGCTAGTTGCTAGGAATGAAGAACTGAAAGAAAAGAGATCTGATAGAGATCCAATTATTCCTCCTCCTCCTTCTCCAGCTGTATGCATGTGTAATAAACAAGATTATCTGGCAGGAACAGCACCAGCAACCATATTTCGAAAGTAAGTAGTCTCTGAACATGAATCAGTTCTACCACAACATGAATGGCAGCCAACTTACATTCAAATGCTTATAACAAACTTCATTTGGGCAATCCTTGATTTTTATTTATAGAGAATCTCCCACTGGGGGACAAGACGTTTTAGGGTTAACTGATAAATACATTGATTAATTAGATTTAAAGCTTATCTTTCATTCAAATCTCCTATATTTGCATGCATAAGTGCACAATCGTGCCTACCACACCTGTCCTATTGTCCCCATTTATTAGTTCCTATTTCATGTATTTAAACATGTTTATTCTTATTTCTATTATATTATAAGCGTTTGACTATATATATGTATATATATATACATATACATATATATATATATATATATATATATATATACACACACACACACACACACACACACACACACACACACACATATTCATAACTAGAGTTCCTACTTGGTAGATGGGGCTGGAAGAGAATGACTACTCCAAAGTCACCCAGGGAGTTTACAAGACGGGCCTGAACCTCTGTATCCTTGCCCCTGCTCCATCACATCAGCTATGATGCCACTTTGGCTCTCATTGAATGAGTGAGGTGCACGTTTAACCCTCGTATTCTTTATATTTTGCTGCCCTCCAGCAAATTCTTTGCACTTCGTTGGGTGTCTAATGTGTAATTGCAGTGATACTGTTTTAGAAGTGCCTTTATCTCTGAACAATGAAAGAAGGAAATGCTTGCTTCTGATAAGAACAAAAATCACAGTAGGATCCTACTTAAAGACTGGGTCAGTTGATGTTTCCTGTCAGTAGACATTTGATGCAAGGAAAACCTGGGTTTTCTGTGGTTAATGAGACAAAATGCCCTCAGAATTCTTTGTTTCATATTTAGAAGATCTCTATTTGTAATGGGAGAAGAGTGGATTATATACTTATGTACACATACATGCACAAAGAGCTGTTATTCAACCCTGCACTTCCAAGTCATTGGAAATAACTGGTGGGGATAAGATACTCCAGACAAAGCATCTTTCCAAACATTTCATGAAAGCGTATAAGATTTGACAGCCTCCCTAGGCAATTTGTTACATCCCTGCTCATCCAAATGACAACTTCCCCCTACCTGCACCCATCCCCATCTGTTGGTATTAAGCTAAAGATAGGTTTGAATTAGAATGATTTTTCATCATTTTCCTTGCTTTTTTCTGAGAAGAAAACATTTTTGAAGAGGAATATGCGCAGGCAAGAATTTATTTTTTAAGTGTTGTGTCATTGGAAACAAATAATAAAAACTGATGCTGCATAATGTCTAGCCCAGTGTTATATCTTGGCATCATCCTGAAAATGTGTGGACTTCAACTCCTTGAATTCCCATGGTAGCTGGGGACTTCTGGGATTGAAGTCTACACATCTTCAAGTTGCAAAAATTGAAAACCACTGGAATTGTCAATTATCTTATCTTGGCTTCTGTTCTGAATGTCCTAGTGGACAATCACTTATATATGAGCCAGCAGTGTACAGCAACAGCCAAAAAAGCCAACACAATCCTAGGCTACATTAATAGAGGGGTAGAATCAAGATCACATGAAGTGTTAGTACCACTTTATAAGGCCTTGGTAAAACCACACTTGGAATACTGCATCCAGTTTTAGTTGCCCCAATATAAAAAAGATGTTGAGAGACTGGGAAGAGTGCAGAAAAGAGCAACAAAGATGATTAGGGGACTGGAGGCAAAAACATGAAGAATGGTTGCAGGAATTGGTATGGCCAGTCTAGAGAAAAGAAGAACCAGGGTGACATGATAGCAATGTTCCAATATTTGAGGGGTTGCCATAAAGAAAAGGGGGTCAAACTATTTTCTTAAGCACCAGAAGGCAAGACAAGAAGCAGTGGACAGAAACTAACCCAAGGAGAGAAGCAACCTAGAACTAAGGAGACATTTCCTAACAGTGGGAACAATTAACCAGTGGAACAGCTTGCCTTCAGAAGTAATGGGGGCTCCATTACTGGAGGCTTTTAAGAAGGGACGGGACAGCCACTTGTCTGGAATGGTATAGGGTCTCCCGCTTGATCACAGGGTTGGACTAGAAGACCTCCAAGGTCCTCCCAGCCCTGTTATTCTGTATATTGTCCTTCTGGCCCAGTTAGAATAATGCTAACGAAACAAGTAGGATTGTGGTAAGGATTTGGGAGTTGTAGAGGATCTGGAAAGAAACTTGGGAGCTCATTGGATGCAATTATCTACTCAGGGCAAGAATCTATAAATTAGCAAGACCCGTGAAGTTTACAAGAGCATTCAGTATATGCTGGGACTTCCTAGCGGAAACTTGAAAGCAGTTTGAAAAGAGCTCTGCTGGGCTTTCCTGGATGGATATATTTGCTTCTTTTGTCCCCCTTGGCGGTGGAGGTTTATGAAATAAAGGAACAGAGAAAGCCACTCACTAGAAGCACAAGTTGGGTGATCCAAAGAGCAACACCTTCCATTCTTTTTTGCAGCTTCACAAGAGGTGCGAAGAATTGGGGATGGCTGTCACTGATTTTTAGATGCACGTTTACTGCCAGGAAAGGGGAGCAGTTCTTCCTCCAGTGTCAAAATAACCAGTTGGCTGGGCCTCTTGCACCTTGACTTTGAAATGAGGGAGGCTGTTTGCCCTTCCGCCTGAGGCGCAGACGTCTGGGGCTGGCTCAGACTCTCCCGCAAGCAACTGCTGGCTCCTTTCAGTTCAAGGGCAGTTTCTGCTCCTGGCTGAGTTCCAGCAAGGCTCCAGTCAGGCCCAGGGTAATGGTGCCCAGTGCTGCAGCTCCCCAGCCTCTCCCCACCTCCTCTCCAGGCTCCCTGGGATTAGGGGGCCTGCTTGAAACTGGGGCACTGAGTTGCCTGGCTTTCTTAAGCTCCTTACTCCCTTTCTAATTTGTTGCCAGGGCTGAATCCATTCCCAGAGATGGCTGTCAGCAGAATGGCCAAATGCTAGGCAGGGGGGCTCATCCCCTGCTGATTAATCCCGAGCAGGGCTCCTGAATCGCTGCTCTTAATTCAGGCCATGCTAAGCGGAGACCTCCCCCCTCCGCAGGCTACAGGCAGAATTTTTCTCTGTGTATGCATGCAAATGAATTCCTTGCTGACATATTAAAAGGAACAGCCGAAGTTCAGCAGAGCCAGCCTCAAAGCGGCAGCTCAGAAAATCTGACACCTGAGAATGGATTTTGCAAATCAATGAGGAAGGTATGGGAGGGAACTGGGGAGCTGCTGGGGGCTCCCCTCAGTCTTTTGGAGCCAGGAATAAGAGGAGGAGGAAAGGGCTGAAGCTCTACCTGGCGGGCGGCTTAAGGAAAATAGAGCAGGCAACTTGAACGTTGTATGTTGTTCTGTGCGATTTGGGGATCAAAGGTTAAAGTGAAATTTGCTTCTTGCTTTATATGCAGGTTTTTCCCACTTCACACTGGGACAAGGGAGCCGTTCGGAGTGACTTAGTGCTACTTGCTGCATATGTGAGCAGCGCAGAGCTTAGATGATCTTACAGCTAACTAACGCTCTTTTAGACACCAACAGTACAGTCATGTAAATGGGCATACAAAGAAAGGCATTCCTCCAGACTCAGAAGTTAAGCTTCATTGAGATCAATAGGTTCCATTCCAGATAACTGGGTAGAGGATTTCATCCCGAAACAGGTAAGGATCTTTTTCTCTCTCTCTTAGAAGTTTTTACCAAATAGCTTCCATTCTTTTGGTGTGCCGGGAAAACTCTTAAAAGATGCCTCTAAAGGGCAATGATTTGCTGAGTAAATTTTAGGCATGCTAAATGTTTGAGGACTTAGAGAGGGATAGGCAATTTGTACTGCTACAGATGGCCTTGCCAGTGCTGGGAATTGTAGTTCAGAAATTTTTAGCATGTTGTTTCCAAACTTGGCAACCGGAAGATGTGTGGATTTGTGAGAGTTGATGTCCACACACTTTCAGGTTGGCAAGTTTGAAAAACACTGATTTAGAAGGTCACTTATTCTTGCTGAGAATGGAAGAAAACTACACTCCTGCGCCCCAGCATTTGATGGGGAGATGCACTATCATGGGATGCATGACAATGTACAGAATGTGCATATTAGAACAAAGACAGTTTGAAATGATACAAGAAGAACCTTTGAGCTCCAAGGAGATAGGGAATATTGATGGGGAAATTCTAAACTAAACACATTTGGGGGAGCGAAGGAATTATCAAAATCACTTTAAAGGTGAAAGGTATAAAAAAGTTGTTATCTTTCTGAGAAATACAAATAAGACATGGGGCACTCTGCTTCTCAAGTGTTTCCCTCAAATCCCAGATTCCTTCCTTGATTTTTTCTGAACTCCTTATCACTTCTCCCACCTTGTGAGGGTGGCAAGGGGAAAGCAAGAAGTGTGGAAAACTTATATATATTTGACTGGTTCAGGAACATTTGAGGCACAAAATGTTACAGCATCCTCAACTGAAAAAAGGAGTGAGAAATGGAGGCGGAAGAAGAAATTAACTTCTTTGGGGGAGTAATTAGAGGTTGGAGGATGTGTATCATAAGTTTTTTTAAAAACACCTTTTGTTGTTTGTTAACATTTTAGGATGGAAGAAAAGAAGGAGGACAGCTCTTCTCTTTGCCATTCTTCTCCCTCAAAAAATGTTAGGTATCAAATGCTGGGATTTTGAACTGGCCACCAATTCCCACTCTGAACCCAGGGCAGAAATCTTCAGGTGTGTTGTGTGAGGGGTCTGCTTCCCCTTTTCTCCATCTCTGAATAGCAGTTCACAAGATTCCTGTTGGGGGTTGAGGGGATACACTGCAAAATTTTCTGGCTGCCACTGCTTATTACATCTCTTTACTGTTATCTTGAATGTCTCTTTAACGCTATCTTGCATATTTGTCCACAGGCTGCAAAAAGGCAGAGAATTAAATTGCAGGGTGTATGCCTCTGTGTGTGTGTGTGTGTGTGTGTGTGTGTGTGTGTGTGTGTGTTAGTTAATACAGGGTTTTGTTGCTGCAGCTTGGCTGTGTCTAGACAGCTGCTCTCCACCTACCCGCCCGCCCGCCTCCACATGCTATTCCTTCTCATTCATTTTCTGACAGGACTTCAGGTTACAAAGTGAACCCGCAGCTGGCCTGGAAAGACTGAAAGGCCATTGGCATCCCTTTCATCTGTCTTTTGATTTTTGTCTGACCCTCTTTTCTCTCCTCTCCCATTCTCTCCTGCCTCCCATTTTCTCTGAAGCAACACATAAAAGGTCCAGGGTACTTTGCTCCTTCTAACAGTGTCTCATTTCCAGGTGTAGGGTAGTTCTTCCCCTTTTCAAAAGCAAGGTTTTAAACAAAAAAAACCCAAAACCCTACTCCCTTTCTTGTTTTGTTGTTTCCCTCCCTTTTTTTGAATGGAGTCTAAATTATACATTTTCTTTCTTTGCACAAAAACAATTGCTGAATTGGTCAGGATGAACAATAGAGGTTTGCATCACACTGACTCATAAGGCTAGATTTTGAGATAGTGTGCTGTATGAACTCACCTGTTAAGGTTTTATATAAAACATGTTTTATAGCTTAGCATGTTGTACAAATTCATCCAGTTGCAACCTACCAGGAAACTAGGATTAAGTTGAGTTGCACAGAATTGTTTCCCATGCTGATTGATGTCTACTATTCCCAAAATTTGAAGTAGAGGGTCATCATGATGCTCGTAACACTCAGCACCCCTGTCTTGGATCAAAAGAAACTGCATGGATGTAGTGATATAAAAGTAAGAAAATAGTAAAATATCAATATGGTAAATAACAACCTAACACAACATAATACCATCCTGATCTGGAGAGATTAAAATGTCTCCCTCAGCTCCTCCTAGAAAGCCCTTTTCAAAAGGCCAACAGGTTTGGGGTTCCAGAAAAAGTATCAATCAATGACTGGTAGGGCCTTACTTGGGATCCCTGCAGAGCTATCCCCTTAGGGTTGGGATCCAGAGGGAGCCTTCTCTTCTGAAGGACAGGCAGAGACTGCGTGAGTGGGACAACTTGCCACAGCCAACTTGCTGCAGACAATTCATCCTGACCAACTCACCGCAGCCAACACATCATGGCCAACACGTTGCAGGACAACTCGCCACAGGACAATTTAACAATTCAATTTATTTAAAATAAATAAAAAATATTTTAATTTTTGCCATTCACATTTCATTCTGTCCCTCCTTTTGCATCCTTTCTTTAATGATTCTATCCCATCATTTCTTTAATATTAGTGAGTTACCCTGCAGCAAGTTGGCCATGGCAAATTGTCATAGCCCTGAGACTGTTAGAAGAGGGCAGACTCATAGATATCTATGTTGGGAATTATGAGAGGCTATAAAAATGACAACCAGAACCTTGAGCTGCACCTGGAAACAAACTGCTTAACCAGTGCAGTGCATGAAAGAGTGGGGTTACGTGGGGAAATGAGCAGTTAGGGTCTCAAATGACTGAACTCTGGATCTGGTGCGGCTTTCTTATACCTTTCAAAGGCAGTCACCTGTAGGTGCCTCATAGTAATGTGAACAGAGGGACCAAGGCATGAATCACAGTGCAACCTATTTATGGGATGACAAATGCTGTAGAAGCCTGTTATCTCTTTAGACAGAAATTTTTAAAATGAACCTTTAAATGTTATTAAATTTTTATTTGTTGTTCATGGTTTTAAGGTGGTTCTTACTGACCTTTTGTAAACTCCTCAGAGTTCTTCAAGAGAAAGTTTTTTTTAAAAAAAAGAGCCTCAGAAGAGCCATGATAGATCAGGCCATAGCCACCCTAGTCCAACACTTGAGGTCATGATATGACCAATGAAAAAAAATTGGGAAGTTACTAGTCTGGACTGCTGGTCATTGTAAGTACTACTTTGATTTATGGCCATAAGTGGAACCAGAATGATAAGAAAAGTCTCCTTCAAGCTGAACTTGATTCTAACTACATAGACACATTCATGCAGTTTCCTTGGCTCACAGCAGGTACAGGCCAATAGATGCAGGGCAAAGCAGGAGGAGGATCTAGCCGAATACCCACTTTTTTGCCAGAGGAAAGCAAACTACCAGGCATCACCCGCTTTCATTCTTGCTCCCCTACATTACTGATCCGCATGAACTCTGTTCCTGAATCTTTGGCCTATAACTATAAAAGAAGCAAGATCCCTAATTTAGGGAGTGTGGGTAGAATTGCCATGGCAGATCCTGCATTCTGCTATTGACACATTCAGGTTGAGAGTTTCCAGTAAATTCATACATCTTTACATGAACTTAAACTTCCTTAGGACCATTTTTCTGTTTTAAGCTATTGTGTGGTGAGGCTGACAACTGCCATCTGTTGGCCAAACTGGATAATAATGATGGGGACAATGGCAGAGAGCAGGTCTTCACGCTCTGTCGGCTTGTTGTGGTTCAGTTGCTTTTGAACCTTTGTGACATGATAGATAATGTTTTGCCAGATTGCTTTTTGTGTTCTAAAAATTCATGTTTGTGACATCAGTGGTGTTTTCCAGTCATCTTGTCTTCTGCTGGCTTGTTCTATTGCCTTTGATTTTTTTTAAGCCACCGTGTCTTCTCCAAAGACTCCGGTTCCTCCTATATTATGTGTTAAAAATTCTTATGCTTTAGCTTCACTATTAGCTATTCCAGTGAGTTTTTGGTTTTATTACATCTAGGATTGAATGATTGGTTCTGGAGGTTCAAGGTTCTTCCAACAGCTTTCTCTTGCACTGCAATTCCTAGGATATCCATTCTTCCTTGTTCGCCCCTTTGGGTGATCCAACTATGACTCGTGAGTGGGAAGGACATGGCCTTAACACTGCATACTTTGGTTGGCAATGTAATCCTCTACAATGAATAATTGGTGTACAACTCCATTTGAGTAAAATTTCTGTTTCAAACCTGCAGGATTCTAGGCAAATGGTAGATGACAGCCAAGATACTGTATTATAGTACTGAAGGCTAATATTTTGTGGCTGTCTAATAGATTTCTTCAGGCCAGATATGCTGGCCCTGTTTTTTACCATCAATTATTATTTCAAATGCAAATAAGCAATAGAAGGCAAATCAAGTGGTAAGGTGATAATCAAGGTGAAAGATTGAACATGAGATGATTCCGTACAGCTACTTTTAAGAAGAAACTGGATAGATACTTGCCTAGAATGGCACAAGGTTTCCTGCCCAAGCAGGGACCTGGACTAAAAGACCACCAAGGTCCCTTCAAACTCTGCTGTTACAGCCTGTTATGATTTTTTAAATTCTTACATAAAGCAGTTATTGAAAAAAAGATAAATACATTTATCAGTGATGCATGACCACTGTAGATGCCATACGCTAAATAAATAAGCAGAGAAGGGTGGGATTTGTCTCATGATGACATCACACCGCCATCCTGTTTGCATGTTTTAATATCATCGCCCAATTGTACATACTGTACGTCTGGGAAGGAGGCTGAGATGATGAATAAAACCTGCTGGGGGATTCATTCACTCAATAAAAGGACAGGAAACACACCAGAAGGTACCATTTCAGCAAGGCATAACTGTGATTGGATTTGCTATTGTCAGTGGGATTAAATTAGGCTGATTCATGACAGTTTTGTCATATTTGGTAGATCTCTGTGTTTGGCTACAAATCTGTAAATTTCAGTTGCTTTGAGGTAGACAGAAAAGAAGAGTTGATTATTCCAGAACTCTTAATTGCTCAGAGTGAGGAGTCAGACATTGGCCTTAAATAAACTTTAGTCTTTCTTTAGATTCTTAGTATTACTGGATTTTCAGTTCACAAGTCTTAGACACTGAACTGCACTGCATTGTGCCCCATTTGTGTAACCAGCCTTCTAGCCCCATGTAAAAATCACAAACACAATAGTTCTGTCCCAGACTATTATGCCCACATTGTATAGGGCACGCTGATAGGCAGGACTGACAAACTAGGCAGAAGTGGGTTGAAGTTTGAACTTTGAACCAATTTCAGCAATTGTACATAATGTTGTATACCCCCATTCCAAGTAGATGCCATTGTCTGCACTCCAATCTGTAGTGTAGTGATGGTGATAATAATAAATAGGTGGATGAGTTTTCCACCCCTGTTCAATACAAAAAAAAAAAAAATTAGAGCCAGCACATCCCTAGCAGATGGATGTCTGACTGAAGTTCTTCGGTATTGGAATGTCCCTCCATCCCTTAGATACTTGGTTCTGGTTGTAGAAATGGCTCATAGAAATGACTTACATTTTTTAATTCAACACGCTGCAGTAAATAACGGCTATCATTACCATTTTGAATTATTGTTGCTATGGATTAAATTCACCCTTCTGTTTCTCTTTGCAGGTAGTTCTTCTGGGTCTTCCTGACCAGCTGTCTCTTGCATGCAAACCATCCTCTGGGGAGTTGGCATGACAAGTTTAAAGCCAAAGCATCAGTAGAATTGCAAAAAGGGTGGGAGTAAGTAAGGCTGTGGAAGCAGCCCAGCTGTTTGCCAACTTCTCTCTCTGCCTGGATGTTCTGCATTCTTCTCCTTGCATCTGGTAGGAAGACCAATGACTAGCCAGCCTTAAAGAGTCTGAAAGACTGATCCCTTTCTCTCCTACTTGGAAAAAGACAATAGA